>NC_043001.1:90098334-90113334 GCF_006345805.1 Octopus sinensis | reverse complement strand
TTGCAATGTGAAAAGAACATTTAAAATATTCTAGAAGCGTTAGCGTGTGTAAATATACACACGAAAGGTATATGTATGCATGTATGTATGTATGTATGTATGTATGTATGTATGTATGTATGTATGCATGTATGTAAGTATGTATTTAGGTATCTTCATAAATATACATACACATATGCATATGCATATATATATGTACATACACATATACATACACATATGCATAAATATATATACATATATAAATAGACAAACAGACAGACAGACAGACAGATAGATAGATAGATAGATAGATAGATAGATAGATAGATAGATACATACATACATACATACATACATACATACATACATACATAAACCAGAAAGGAGAATGCTAATTTGAAGACTACAGGTCCAGTCCATCACTGGAACTGTAAAAATCTGGAACTGTATACACACACATACATACACGAGGGTCGACTGAAACGTTCATAGGCTGATAAGATTCTTTTGTGGAATGTGATCGAATGAGGTTTGTTTTTCAACATAGTCTCCCTTGTGGTCCATACTCTTCTTCCATCGGTGTTGCAGTGCGTGAATCCCATTGATGAAGAAGCTTTCGAAACATTCAACAGCAGACATGACGTCATCGTCACTACGTCACTTGTTCCCAGCCAGGTGTTTCATCAAGTTGCAGAACAAATGATAGTCAGATGGGGCCAAATCAGGAGAATAGGGAGGCATATCAACAAGTTCAGAGCCACAATCACATACAGCGTCCATTGAACCCAAGGACTTGTGTGCTGGTGAAGCAAAGCCCTTTCATCAGTTCCTGAGCGCTTTGGTCTTCATAGCCTTTCGTAACTGCTTCAACAAGATGGCATGATACTCTTCATTGATGATGTGGCCATTTTGAATAAACACAATATTTTTATATCGCAAAAAACTAAGGCCACCTTCCCTGCAAATGAAACGACCTTGGCCTTCTTTGGAGTAGGCGAAGAGGGGTATTTCTACTGCATGGATTATCTCTTTGTCTCTGACTCAAAGTGATGAAGCCAACACTCATCCTAGGTTAGGAAACATCCAAACAAACCAGCTGGAAATGCTTGAAATAATGTCAGATTTTCCTGTGATGTGATCTTCCTGGTGTAATTTTGATCAGATGTCAGAAGACATGGCACCCACCAAGCAGAAACCTTTGTCATACCAATTTCATTGTGCAGAATATTCTTAACTCTGTCGCGATAAATGCTATGAGCATTGTCTATTTGATTTATAGTCAATGTTATTCTTGGCGGCATTGCCAGGACGTCCAGACATTGGGTCATCTTCAAGATTCTCCCTTCCTCTCCTAAATTCTGCAGCCCACTTTGGCACTGATGATAAAGCTTGAACGTCATCCCTTAATGTTGCAACCATATCAGCATAAATGTTCTTGGGGCTAAACCCTTTTCCTGCAGATACTTGATAACATGACGACTCCTTCATGGTCAGCCAAGGAAATTTTCAGCCCGCCCTCGTATGCGTGTTATTGTGTTGGTCCCTTTTCCCCTTCACAACTTCCGTTGATTTGTTGATGTCCCCGTTACTCGGCAAAAAGAGAAACTGATGGAATGAATGCCAGATTTTTTTTTAATAAAGTACTAAAGAAAAGGCGTTTGTTTGATTAAACCCTTCAATACGGTGCCCCAGCACAGGCAACAGTCCAATGACTGAAACAAGTAAATAAAATAATAATATAACCAAACATAATCTAAGTACTGTAGAAATTGGCCAACTCCTTAAGGAAGTAAAGAAAGGAAAAAAACAGAGTACATCGATCGAGTTGTATAAGAGATAATACTAATCGATGATTCCAATCACCTGCCGAACTAACGAAGCAAATTTTGAGAAATAACGTAAGACAATGTAATCGATTTGGTGTAAGTTTGATGGTACTAATTTATTATCGCTCGAATTGATTGGTCAATATTGATTGCAAAGGTTTCAACATGCCAACTGATGCGAGCTAGAATTACCTAAGAAGAATACAATCGATGAAGGATGGCGAGGTGTAGAAAAGGAAAGGGAAGAGGTGGGACTCAGAAGCGAGGCCAAAAATGAAACGAGAGGTAATTGAATAAGGAATATAATTGAAGGGTAATCAGTTGTTGTATTTCTAGGTTTCTCTTAAACGCATTTTTTCCTAGTTTCAGCTTTTCCTATGTACAGCATCATACCATCACTCTCCAATAATTATTTACAGTGTTCTAATTCTTTTCATAATGTTCAGTTTATCTATTCTTTCTTTCCTTTTTCCATCGGTCTATCTTTCTGCGTCTAATAAGAAAAGCGTATAAAAATAGCACACTCAACTCATCTGTTTAGGTTGTTCCTCGTTGGCATGCGGAATTCCGCAATTTTTGTTATATCGTGGCTTTTCCCGAATAATAAATGTAAATGCCGCTTGGCAATGACGTCAGAAATCAATATCGTCGTGAACTTTTATCAGTTGCCTGGCTCATTATCGATTCGTGTTATCCAGTGAACTCGTTGATTCCTGTTTGTCCTGAATTGCTACTCAGCTTGCCGCAATATTTTTCTCTTCCTTCCTCTTTGATTTAAATAATATTTGTTTGGTGTTATTTCTGGTTTGAATGAAATTAATATAAAAAGAAAATTATTCTTCCTTATTTTGTATTATCGATTCTCTTTTTCAGACGGAGCACAAAACTCTAGATTTCTAATCCAGATAAAATGAGATATAATATTCATGAATTTTTCGAATGCATTAGTGGTATATGAGAAAGTAAAATGGTTTCAACAATTATTTGGAACAGAGTCACTAAAGATGAATCTCAATGCAAAATTCCAGTGCTATTCTGCGATAAAGCTCTAGTTCCCAGTTTGAGTTTCGTTGGTTTCCACATTGTCCCTCGCCCTTCAACAAAATATATTCCATTTAAGCACTGGAATTGATGAAATCAGCTACATTTCTCGCTTAAGACTTGCGAACTTGTAACAATGCAAGAAATCTTTATTATGAATATATTATTTTTTCATTACGAAATACGCAAAATTTTAACTGAAAATAAAGATTTCTTTAATGCTACAGCTTGGCCGTATTCTAGTTAGTGAAACAAGTAAAAGAAAGAAAAGGAGTAAATATATGTGATCATCCACATTGAAAACAGTAATGTTATTACGTGACGCTCGTTCCAGCTCTTTATATTCTAAGTTCAAATCCCGCCGAGGTTAACTACTTTTTCCTCCTTCCGATGCTTTTAAAATAAAGTACCAGTCAAATACTGGAGCTGAAGTCAACGACTATCCCTTTCCCTTCAAAACTGCTGACTTTGTGCCTAAACCAGAATCCAAGGGCATTGGATTGGCAGAAACATTAAAGTGTTAGGAAAATGCATTGTAGCATATGTTCCATTTCTTTATGTTCCGTGTTCAAATTCTGTAGAGGTCGACTTTGCCTTTTATCTTTTCGGGATCGATGAGCATTGGGATCAATGTAATCGACTTAATCCCTTCCTAAAATTGCTGGCTTTATATTTAAATCAGAAACCGTTATTAGGGGACATTCATATTTTGTTTTTGTAACTCAAAGTGCAGATGTTGTTTCTACTGATGTTATTATTACTTCATTCTTCTAAGGCGGCGAGCTGGCAAATCATTAGGACGCCGGGCGAAATGCTTAGCAGTATTTCGTCTGCGGCTACGTTCTGAGTTCAAATTCCGCCTCGGTCGACTTTGCTTTTCATCCTTTCGGGGTCGATTAAATAAGTACCAGTTACGCAATGGGGTCGATATAATCGACTTAATCCGTTTGTCTGTCCTTGTTTGTCCTCTCTTTGTTTAGCCCCTTGTAGACAATAAAGAAATAGGCATTTCGTATGCCGTTACGTTCTGAGATCAAATTCCTCTGAGGTCGACTTTGCCTTTCATCTCTTTGAGGTCGATAAATTAAGTACCAGCTGAGTACTAGAGTCGATCTGATTGACTATCCCCCTCCCCCACAACGCCAGGCCTTGTGCTTATAGTAAAAAGGATTATTACTCTATCGCTATATATCTCATCGTGAAGGCTCATGGCTCAGTGATTAGAGCGTCGAGCTTACGATCGTGAGGTGGTGAGTTCGATTCTCGGGCCGGGCTGCGTGTTGTGTTCTTGAGCAAGACACTTTATTTCACGTTGCCCCAGTTAACTCAGCTGTAGAAATGAGTTGCGACATCACTGGTGCCAAGCTGTATCGGCCTTTGCCTTTCTCTTGGATAACATCAGCGGGGAGGCTGTTATGCATGGGCGATTGCTGGTCTTCCATAAACAACCTTGCCCGGACTTGTGCCTCGAAGGGTAACTTTCTAGGTGTAATCCCATGGTCATTCATAACCGAAGGGAGTCTCAATATATCTCATGTAGTTTTACATCGTTAACCTGTAAATAACTTTAAGAGTGCAAATCTATAATTTCCCTGAAATAAAGATGAACCGCAGGTATGACCTTGTTAAACAACAACCGAATGAAGTGTTCAACTAACACATCACGCAATACACCAAAACAGCCAGTTCTTGCTATATGTGTGTATCGCGTTACTAAGTGATTATTGATTAACATACAGAGCGAAAGCATAAAACAATACGTCAAACAATGAGTTAAACTTCGTACTAGCACATTCAGGGTCATATCTAATGAAAAGGAGAGAGTGCCGGCCTACCCTATATCTTACTAATTTGAATGCACAGTTAACCATATTTTAAGACCGACGTACTAGGGTTCAACTCTTGTTGACGTAGATGGCTTCACACAGCCCATTCGTTCTCAGCTGGAGTCTATATGACCCTTAAGGGTCCAAAATAAGATTCCATTTTCAAAACTTATGTACAATTAATTGGATATAGTTCTGCAATGCACAAAATATTTTCACAACTTTTTTAATACAAATTCTTGTATATAAATAAAAAAAAATATAGGATTTTTTAAACATCGAATCGCTATGTAGGTCCACCCGTGTAAAATAGGAATCAGACGGGTCCATAGGTGAAAAATTATTAAGAACCCCACTCACACATCACGCACACCACAAACACTATCTTTGGTCTTCGGAATTCTAATTTAAATATTTTATATTTCCCATTTCTTTATTGCCCACAAGGGGCTAAACATAGAGGGGACAAACAAGGACATCGACCGCAGTGAGTAACCGGTACTTTAGTTATCGACCCCGAAAGAATGAAAGGAAAAGTTGACCTCGGCGGAATTTGAACTCAGAACGTAAAGACAGACGAAATGCCGCTAAACATTTCGCCCGGCGTGCTAACGTTTCTGCCAGCTCACCGCCTTATTTAATATTTCCATCAGGAGGAACAACTTCAATCGGATTCTTCCGGTTTCATGCTAAAATGAAGTTTTTCGGTAACAACAAAGCCTCTCTTCTAATGATAGCGTTTATGTTGCCTCGGTCATGGGAGTTTAAACGAATCATGTATTAAAACCGCTTGCGCTGCATATTATTACCTCCAATGACGTTTATTTCTCACAAATGCTGTCTACCTAAGGACCGTCTAAAGCTGACGTAACTCAGCTGTAAAAATTGTAACTGGCACAATACGTAGAGGTAGTACTGTAAAATTTTACCAAAAAACGGATGTGTTTCTTTAACATAAGTGAACTCAAATATTCACACTTCACTATACTCACAAGTAACCCGAGCATTAGAAACAGAAATTCTGACACGTTATAAATAAATTATAGACTAAAAACAAACAATTGCTTCATTCCCCACCAATTCACCCCCAATGCAGTAGGGATAAAATTACAGCTTGAAGTCCACGGGTTCCTTTGGGGATAAAAGATGCCGCATGCTACCAACGGTTTTGTTGTAAGTCTCTCATGAGATGTTATTCGTATTGTTATTTATACATAGGTAGCAAATAAATGTTCAGTTTCTAACGTTGTGTGGCAGTGTAACTGAGATTTCTCTGAAAGAAGGGTAAGTGCGTGAGAATGTGTGAGTATGTGTGTACATCTATCTATCTATATATCTAACTATCTATCTATCTACTTATCTATCTGTCTGTCTATCTATCTATCTGTCTGCTTGCCTTTTCATCTATCAATTCATAAACACACACACACACACATACACACACACACACACACACACACACACACATACATACATACATACATACATACATACATACATACATACATACATACATACATACATACATACATACATACATACATACATACATACATACATACATACATACATACATACATACAAACAAACAAACAAACAAACAGTTTCAAGTTCGATCCTACTGTGTGGCATCTTGGGTAAATATCATTTTCTATAGCGACGTGTCGAGTGAAATTATGTTGACAGAAACCAGAGAGAAGCCCATCGTATAGATAATGCCTGTAATTCAAATGACACAAGACTGTCACATTGATTCTGCTTGGGATCTACCTTAAAGGTACACGTATCAGTGACAATACACGTATCAGTGACAATTCAGAAGCAAGTCATTCAGCTGATCGAGCAAATGAATCCTCGTCGCCGAACGACAGAGATCCATTAGCACATGTTGCCAGAGCGTTTCGACTAGCAATGTACTGTTCTATGACTATTATTTAAATCATGAATCACCCATTTTTGTGGAAATATATGTCGCCCAGCGATGTTTCCCTATCTTGTTTTGTCTTGTTGTGAATGCATTGTGGGTCGGCGGGAAAATGTCAAACTTGTATGGCTAATAGAAGAGTAGGGATCATAAACTTTACAACTTTTACGTTCGCAATCGCATTCGTAAATCACATTGATCATTAATAATTTCTTTACAGGTTTATATATGTTGTGGTTTGTTGTGGATGAGAATTTTAATTTGAATGATTTTGTAGTAACATTATTAGCGTTAATTTATGGCTTGCTGCAATGCATTTTCGAGTTCTGTTTGTGAGGTTTTACATATTGTGTTATTTCCTACAGTTTGTATAGATTTTATTCATGCTATATGTACGGCCTATACATTTTTTTTTTAAATCACTGTGGTTTCTAATGATCTGTTGCAATGTATTTACATTGTTTTATCACTTAGTCTATAAATTTCTAACAATAACGGCATTGAATAGCGTTTGTTTCATTCAGTGGATGTCTCTATTTAGTGCTTCGTTTGTGTAGGCGAATCATAATGCTAGCAAGATTTTTCGTAATGCTGTTCATATTCTCTATACTTAGAAGCATTTGATTCATGCATTATGTGTGGTTTAAGCATTTCTCTTAATCAATGTGGTTTCTAGTGATCTGTTGCGGTGTATTTTTCTCCTATATTGTTCTATGGCTTTGTCTATCTGTTTGTTAAAATACCCGACGTGTTTATTTTATTTAGTGGATTACTTTCTCTAATGCTTTGCTTGTTGAGGTGAATCTAAATGCTCTTCTAAATAAGGATCGAGGATTTTACAAATGACATTTCATATCAGTGTTGTTATTCACTGTCTCCATGCCAATATATACATTTATTTGTGTTTGGGGTAAACAGACATTATATATATGTTACTTCCAATGAGAATGGTTATGTCATTTTAACATTAGGAACTGAATATAGGCGGCGAGCTGGCCAAAACGTTAGCACGCCGGGCTAAATGCTTAGCGGTATTTCGTCTGGCGCAACGTTATGAGTTCAAATTCCGCTGAGGTCGTCGACTTTGCCTTTCATCCTTTCGGGGTCGATAAATTAAGTACCAGTTACGCACTGGGGTCGATGTAATCGACTTAATACCTATGTCTGTCCTTGTTTGTCCCCTCTATGTTTAGCCCCTTGTGGGTAATAAAGAAATAGGTATTTCATGTCTTCATGTGCTGAGTTCAAATTCTGCTGGGGTCCACTTAGTTTTTCGGGAGTCGATAAAATAAGTACCAGTGGAGCACTGAGGTCGATTTAATCGACTAACCTCTCCTCCCAAGTTTCAGGCCTTGTGTCTATAATTAGAAAGACTGATAGGATCTGATTAAAGGCGGCGAGCTGGCAGAAACGTTAGCACGCCGGGCGAAATGCTTCGCAGTATTTCGTCTGCCGTTACGTTCTGAGTTCAAATTCCACCGAGGTCGACTTTGCCTTTCATCCTTTCGGGTTCGATTAAATAAGTACCAGTTACGCACTGGGTCGGTATAATCGACTTAATCCGTTTGTCTGTCCTTGTTTGTCCCCTCTGTGTGTAGCCCCTTGTAGGCAGTAAAGAAATAAGAAACATTAGCACGCCAGACAAAATGCTTAGCGG
This sequence comes from Octopus sinensis, assembly GCF_006345805.1. Taxonomy (NCBI): domain Eukaryota; kingdom Metazoa; phylum Mollusca; class Cephalopoda; order Octopoda; family Octopodidae; genus Octopus; species Octopus sinensis. The sequence goes on along the minus strand of NC_043001.1, from coordinate 90,105,078 downwards.
CATTTCTTCCGACTCATAACGTTCTGAGTTAAATTCTGTTGTGGCCTATTTTAGCTTTCATTGCTTTCGGAGTCGTTGAAATAAGTACCAGCCTATGTAATCAACTAGCTTCTCCCGTAAAATTACAGGCCTTGTGACTAGGAGTGACTGTGTGGTAAGTAGCTTCTATACGAAATACATGGTTCCAGATTCAGTCGCACTGCGTGGCACCTTGGGTAAGTGTCTTCTACTATAGCCTCGAGCCGACCAAAGCCTTGTGAGTGGATTTGGTAGACGGAAACTGAAAGAAGCCCGTCATATATATGAATATATATGCATGTGTGTGTATATGTTTGTGTGTCTGTGTTTGTCCCCCGCCCCCAACATCGCTTGACAACCAATGTTGGTGTGTTTACGTCCTCGTAACTTAGCGGTTCGGCAAAAGAGACCGATAGAATAAGTACTTTGCCTTTCAAAGGTCAACCTTGCCTTTCATTCCTCCGTCGTCGATAAATTAAAGTACCAGCCAACTACTGGGCTCGATCGTATTGACTAGCCCCCTCCACTAACAATTACTATTGCTGGTCTTTTGACAACATTATGAAAATCATTATAACTATTAGGGCAATGGCTTGGCCGAATCATTAGAGCATGGGAAAATTGCTCTGTAGTAGTCCTTTCTGCTCTTTACCTTTTGAGTTTAAATCTCGCCCATGTTATCTTTACTTTTATCCCCTGGGATTGATCGACTAAAGTATCAGTTACCTACTGAGGTTGATAATCTCTACTAGCTCTTCCCCATCCCACCAAAAGACTTGTGCCTGAATCAGAAACAATTATTAGCGATTTTACAAGGTGGGGGACTTTTCTGGGTCATTCAAACGCCGAGAAATACGTGCATTGCGGTATTCCTTCCGGTTTGTTACGTTCTGAGTTCAAATCCCGCCGAGAGCAAATTTGCTTTTACAATTTTCCGGGATCGATGGTATTGACTAAACCCACCCCCACCGATCCCCAACACTGGTACTAATAGGCGACAAGCTGGCAGTGGTGGTGGTCTTGGTGGCAGCGGCAGCGGTGGGGGGCGGTTTCGACGGCGTCGTTGGTGGGGGCGTCGGTGTCGATGGTGGTGCTGGTGATGGTGATGGTGGCGTCGGTGGTGGTGGAAGCTTGTTTTCGGATGCGGTTCGCAGGAGGTAACGTAGGATAGTGTGAATAATGTTATAACAGATAAAATCTTATTCACTGAATTTAAGATTGTTTAACAATTAACTCCGGGTAACTTTCACGTCTTTTTTTTTTTACCTTTTTTCGCGTTTGCTGTACACACAACACGCGCAGACACACGCGCGCGCGCACGCGCAGCGTACATACCAGCAAACACACATACACACGTATGTATGACATACACATACACACGTATGTATGTGTATATATATATATATATATATATATATATATGATCAGCCTGTCGCTAAAGTTGGAGACAGTTGCCCAAGGTGCCATGAAGTAGGACTAAACATTGAACTATGTGGTTGGAAACAAACGTTTTACCACACTACTGTATGCATGTATGTATATATATATACAATACATCTGTTTGTTTTGTACACCACCTGTCTTCGTCTTATTTTTTTCGTAAACTCTCCCTATATATATATATATATATATACTCTTTACTCTTTTTCACTTTTACTTGTTTCAGTCATTTGACTGCGGCCATGCTGGAGCACCGCCTTTAGTCGAGCAAATCGACCCCGGGACTTATTCTTTGCAAGGCCAGTACTTATTCTATCGGTGTCTTTTGCCGAACCGCTAAGTGACGGGAACGTAAACACACCAGCATCGGTTGTCAAGCAATGCTAGGGGGTCAGACACACAAACATACACACACACACACACACACATATATATATATATATATATATATATATACGACAGGCTTCTTTCAGTTTCCGTCTACCAAATCCACTCACAAGGCATTGGTCGGCCCGAGGCTATAGCAGAAGACACTTGCCTAAGATGCCACGCAGTGGGACTGAACCCGGAACCATGTGGTTGGTAAGCAAGCTACTTACCACACAGCCACTCCTGCACCTATATATATATATATATATATATATATATATATATATATATATTACATACACACATATATATATATGCACACACACATATAAACATATATGCACACACTCTTACGTACACACACACACACACACACACACTCAATAAAACATATAACAGCGATAAATGCAACTGAAGATTTCTGCAAGTTGTAGTAATCCGAGTTATGGCAGCCTTAGAGTTTTACAGCTATAATAGCAGCACGTACAGTAGTGACTGCATTGGCGAATGCACATATTGAAGCATCAGTGACTGTAGTTTTAACAGCACCGGCAGCAGCAAGAGCAGGAACAGCAGCAGCTGCACCAGCAGCAACATCAGCAACAGCAGCAGTGACTCCTTCTATACAAAAGCAGCAGTTACAATGCAGATATGAGCTCAACAGTGACTAGAGCAGCGACTGCAGTTGTAGAAGAGCAACAGTGACTCCATCTGTGGATGCAACGGTTACGTTGAGTGCAACAGTAACGATATAGCGCAGTGGTAACAGCAAAATTGCAAGCAATGATAGCAGCAGTGATGATAATAGTTGCATGAGAAAAGAGAATTTCATGTGTACTAGCAAAGAACCATGAATGCAGCAGCAATAACAAGTGACTGCAGTACTAACGGTACTAATAAATATTAGTGCATGCATTTGTTGTAGCAGCAAAAGTAGAAGCAACGATTGCGGCAGCTGTGACAGGAATAATAATAATAATAATAATAATAATAATAATAATAATAATAATAATAATAATAATAATAATGATAAAAATAATAATGATAATAATAATCTTTTCTACTATAGGCACAAGGCCTCGAATTTGTGGAGAGAGGGAGAGTCGATTACATCGACCCCAGTACTTGACTGGTGCTTAATTTACTGCTCCCGAAAGGATGAAATGCAAAGTTGACCTTGGCGGAATTTGAACTCAGAACGTAACGACGGGCGAAATACCTATTTCTCTACTACCCACAAGGGGCTAAACACAGAGAGGACAAACAAGGACAGACAAACGGATTAAGTCGATTATATCGACCCCAGTGCGTAACTGGTACTTACTTAATCGACCCCGAAAAGATGAAAGGCAAAGTCGACCTCGGCGGAATTTGAACTCAGAACGCAACGGCAGACGAAATACGACTACGTCTTTTCGCCCGGCGTGCTAACGTTTCTGCCAGTTCGCCGCCTTAATAATAATAATAATAATAATAATAATAATAATAATAATAATAATAATAATAATAATAATAATTGTTACAGGAAATATCAATGTATTTCCCATTAGCTCTCTCTCTCTCTCTCTCTCTCTCTCTCTCTCTCTCTCTCTCCCTCTCTCTCTTTCGATATATATATACATATACGCGTGTGTGTGTGAGTGATTCTGTGACTGCAGCAGCGGTAGCGCCAATCGTAGCAGACTTTGTAAGAGCTATAATAGGAATAGTGCTGGATGCAACGATAATCAGAATAGTACAAGTGTTGGAAAGTAATGCCAATGCCTGTGGTAATGATGATCGCATTATTGTATTATAGCATTATTTGTGACTGTAATGGTATGAAAACCAACGGTAAAAGTTCCGAAATAATAGTGGTGGTGGTAGCGATGTCTGTGATGGAGTCGTGACACCCGCTGCAGTGCTAGCACCAACAGTAGTCGCTGGGGTTCAAAGGATGTTTAAAAGCAGCTGCATTCGTTTGAAATTTTTGCACAGGGCCAGCAATTTCAGGAGAGGGATTGAGTTGATAAAGCCCAGTGTTCAATTGTTACTTGTTTTATCAATCCCGAAAGGATGAAAGGTGAAGTCGACCTCAGCAAAATTTGAGCTCCGAACACGAAGACAGATGAAATACCGCTAAACATTTTCCCCCAACGTGCTAACGATTCCTTTTTCTTCATTGGCCACAAGGAGTTAAACAAAGAGGGGACAAACAAGGACAGACAAAGGGATTAAGTCGATTACATAAACCCCAGAGCGTAACGTATCGACCCCGAAAGGATGAAAGGCAAAGTCGACCGCGGCGGAATTTGAACCCAAAGCGTAAAGAAAGACGAAATACCTATTTCTTTACTGCCCACAAAGGGCTAAACACAGAGGGAACAAACAAGGACAGACAAACTGATTAAGTCGATTATATCGACACTAGTGCGTAACTTGTACTTTTTTAATCGACCCCGAAAGGATGAAATGCAAAGTTGACCTCAGCAGAATTTGAACTCAGAACGTAAAGCCAGATGAAATATCGCTAAACATTATTCCCCGACGTGCTAACGATTCTACCAGCTCGCCGCCTTTGAAAGTAGTATTGGTAATCAATGGTAGAAGAGATAGTAGCGAAATAGTGTCAATCGTGTTTGTAGGGGAAAAAGAATCAGAAACATTACAATAAGCATTACAATCTCTAGTAGATGATGTAATTATAGAATCCGTGATTCTCTGTGGTAGAAATAATGTTAGTGTTAGTGGTAACATACAGGTAGCAACAAATTATTGTCTTTGTTTAACCCTGGGTTGCCCTATCTGAGCAGACTTTGAATCAAGAGCATTAAAGCTATGACCTCCATCTTATATTCAGGATTTTTATACCAAGGACAATATTCTCCATTGTTTGGTGGGGCGGGGGGGGTTCTACTTCCTATTTTTATGACGGTAGTATGTTTTTTCCTTCCTTTTCTTTTTTTTTTTTTTTTGCAGGCAGCGAATTAATAAAATCGTTTGAGCGTCGGACAAAATACTTTGACGTATTTATTCCGACTTTTAATGATCTGTGTTCAAATCCTGCTGGAGCAAACTTTGTTTTTCGTCTTTTCAAGATCAATGAAATAAGGTACCAGTCAAGTACTAAGGTAAATATCATCGACTAATTCCGTCCTCTTCAAAATTGCTAGCCTTGTGCTTAGATCAGAAAATATTGTTACAGGCAGCAAAGGGTAGAGGCTTGCCAAAATCGTTAAAATGTCAGAATTTGCAGTATTTGTCTGTTTCTTGCGTTATGAGTTCAAATTCCGCTGAAGCCAATATTGCCTTTTATCTTTAAAACTTTTATAAAATAAATACGGTATTTACTGCAGAACTGTTAGAGCTTTGGATGAAATGCTTTCCCATATTTGCGTCAACTCTTTAGGTTTTGAGTGCAGAGACAGGTTCCGTGAACTTACTTATACTATGCAAGCAAGATGGTGTGTTCTAAAAAGTACCCTCAGGAAGGCACGAAAAACCACTGTACTCTACCATGAAAATTTCACAAGCTCATAGACCTTGCCTAAAAAGTTACCGGACTTGTTTGTTAGCCAATTTCTCAAGATTGAAGGGTATTATTACGCTTAGCTTGTTGGACTATGTTGTACGAACTTAAGGCGGCGAGCTGGCAAAAACGTTTGCACGCCGGGCGAAATGCGTTGCTGTATTTCGTCTGCCGTTACATCCTGAGTTCAAATTTCGTCGAGGTCGACTTTGTCTTTCATCCTTTCGGGGTCGATAAATTAAGTACCAGTTACACACTGGGGTCGATGTAATCGACTTAATCCGTTTGTCTGTCCTTGTTTGTTCCCTCTGTGTTTAGCCTCTTGTGGGTAGTAAAGAAATATATATTGTACGAACTTCCACGTCGGCTGATGTAGCAATAGGTAAGTGACAATTATAAATAGAGCTTGGAAACACTATCCACAAACGTAGACTGCAGCAGTGAGAACTCCACTGTTCTCACGGTTGTTGCGCAGTAGTAATGCAGTAGTTGCGGGAGTTGTAGTAATAGTGATATTAACATAGCAGATGGAAATAGTGGAGTATTATTTAGAGATAAAGATAACTATTTGGTGGCCACAATCTGTGTCAGTATCTTCAGTAGAACTATCAAGTACAACCAAGAGTAAGTAGGAACTGCAACGTTAAAGAGATAGTTAAGGAAGAATGCATAAGGCGGCGAGCTGGCAGAAATGTTAGCACACCGGGCGAAATGCTTTCGTCTGCCGCTACGTTCTGAGTTCAAATTCCGCCGAGGTCGACTTTGCCTTTCATCCTTTCTGGGTCGATTAAATAAGTACTAGTTACGCACTGGGGTCGATGTAATCGACTTAATCCGTTTGTCTGTCCTTGTTTGTTCCCTCTGTGTGTAGCCCCTTGTGGGTAGTAAAGAAACATAAGGAAGAATACATCGGAGGGTTAAAAATCCACAAAGCAGACCATAATGGATTACTCTTGATTTACATAACTATAATCTCCCGCATGCATGCATGCATACACACACACACACACACACACACACACACACGCACGCACATACACTCTCATATATATATATATATAAACACACATACGCGGCCTGATCAATAAATATCCGGATTGTTGCCATAGTTACGAAGCTAAAGCACGCAGAGTAAAGCTGCTTGGCACAGACTAACCTTGAACTCTGCTGTGTGTGCGCACTAACTTTTAACGTTCTAACTTACTTCCGCTGTTTACAGCAGTGCTTGGAAAGAACGCGTGTATTGTGTGATTGTCGCATTGACCATGACAGAGAAAGTTGAGCAGAGAGTCTGCATCAAATTTTGCCAAAAGCTTGGCGATACCTGGTCAGAGGCCTACGCAAAGTTTTCAAAATGTTTTTATCCTTCCCTAAACAATCTAGGTGATCTTGCGCATCTAAAAGCTGGG
>NC_043001.1:90068334-90093334 GCF_006345805.1 Octopus sinensis | reverse complement strand
TATAGGGGCAAAATTTTCTACCAACATTTTCTTGCGAATATGGGAAGCAAATGAAGAAGGGTAATCTTACCCGTTTAATGGGGAAGGGAGAAAAGAGAAAAAGGTGAGTCCAATAAGATGTGTAGAGCCCTGATTCACCCTAGCTGTCGGCCGATCAGTTGTATGCGGGTGAGCTGCCATAGTATTGTTTGATAATCAGTGCACTCTTCCAGCTAAATCGTGTGGTCGGTGGAAAGTTAAATCTTGATTTCTATATATGGTTAGTGGAGGGTATGTGCTATGATGGCTTGGAAACGATTCAGAAGGTCGATGAGGACCATCAAGTATAAGACCTGTAAGTCTCTCTCTGAAGGACGTTCAAATCTGGTATTATGAACAATTTCCAAAAGACCTTAATCTCACAGTAGTCCATGCGAGTATTGCTTGTTAGAATAAACTGCATAGTCCGAGTAGGAGTCACCAGCAACTGACAGAACCTCTCCGAGATGCACACAGCTTTACAGACTTGCTCAGTACACTGTCATTCAATGTCTGTGTATTAGTGATGTTTGAATGGGTGGTTCTTGTTGAGTCTTGAAGAAGGATCATTGCCCATGATCACTGGAAGCTTTCGAGACCGGTGACCTTGATGCCATTAATTTTCTGTTTAAACTGTAACAGGTCAACACGTGCAGGAAAGGTACGAGCGCGGAAGAGATTCCAGAGGACCAACATTCGGGAAAGCAAGAACTGGACATAATGGCTAGTTCGAGGTCGAGGTGTTTGGACGCACCAAGAAGGACGAGAGAAGGTTGAACGACGAGTGGGTAGGGTATGGCTGAGTTGTTTATGTCGATCATCTCTTATCATGTTCAGGATTAATCTAGTTATCAGCTGAGACTACCTTAAAGATTGAACCATCACTTTCCTTTGGCAAGAATGAATCATATTTATGGTAGCAATTGCGAGAGAAGAAATATGGTGGATGCGCTTCAAATGTTTAAGAAGAGTGATTTTTTTTCTCATAACAAGCTCTCATTAACCTCTACAAGTATCACTTGAGCTTATTCAGTCGGTGTTTGTGCCTCAGTTTATGTCTCCAAGAAATTGCAAGCAGTGCAATACACCGCGCTAATATAGGCCCCGAAATATTACCTCCAAGGTATGCTGGACATCGTATGGCAGGCTAGCGTATCATACGGCACGGTGAAGCACCAATCCCACTGTGAAGAGAAGGTGATTATTACCTCCGCAATCATCCTGTTGATTTAAAACATGGTTGCATAGTTAACAAGTTCGTTTACGCAAACCATAGCACAAAAATAACCTCAACCACAACATTGGGAGTGACGTGATCATGATCGGCAGTGACATCACCACGATCATTAGTGACATCATCACGATTAGTAGTGACATCATCACGATTAGTAGTGGCAACATTAATAACTATGCAGCAACACTGCGAGGAAATGACCACAGAATTATTTATTAAAAGTGCTATGAACAGTAGACACCCAAATCATTCATTTACATATCAGTTACTTCAATGACTATGCGCATAAATTAATTAAAGTATTGAAGTAGAATGATGTGTGCGGGAATAAATTGAAAATCAGCTTATATGTTTTCGTTCAACGAATATAAATTTAGACACCTTGTGTAAACAGAGCTTGTGGTTAACCACAGTTCACTCTTTCCTTTCTCCTTCTATCAATTTATTTGTGTGTGTATGTGTGGGTGTGTGGGTGTATGTGCATACATATATATGTATATGTGTATGCATGTGTGTGTATACACGTGTCTATACACGTATGTGTGTATGGATTACTGAAAGTCTGAGTTACAAAAATGGATAAAAGTACTCAATGCATAAAACAGAGTGTATATATTTTGTTAAAATATGAAGTTTCTTAAACCATAACTCTTCACCTACTCTTCACAGTCGGGTAGTTTAAACGTTAAACAAAATGTCACAACCTAAGAATAAAACTCGAAAAGACATCGAAATATATTTTGGCTGGCAGTACTTTACGATTAGATTTTTTTACCTATTTTAGTACGACATTGTAAGCTATAAAAATAATTTTACCATATACGTTTACGTTTCCAATTTTGTATTTGAGAATATTAGTATTGCTCTATATGTAATGTATTCTGTGTTTCAAAACACTGTTTTAACCCGTTAATCCGTCATTGAAGTAGCGAGTGGCATGATCAAACGCCTGATTCCTCATCAGACGATATGTTGGATATGTGCATACTGATGTAACTAAGTTTTTCAGGACTATTGGAGAGTGGTTTGAAATGTTATTAATGTACTGTAATTTCTCATGAAGTTAACTATAAAGGTGTTATTTACTTGTGCCTAAATCGGAAGTTATGCTTAACAAATTGACTTACACTTAGATTCCTATCAACTGTAATCTTTAAATCTAATTCTTTGAATCAGTTTATAAACAGCATCCATCTTATGATCATACAGCATCCATTGTATGATCAATCTTATTGGCAAAATGAATAATCGTTCGTCGCGGTAAAATGATCAAACTACTCACAGCGAAATTTCTCTCGAAGTAAATCTAAATTATAAATTCCAATTAATTCCTGAAATTCGTTCTCATCGTTTGATTCCATATTTTCCTTAAATAAAACCTACTCATATGTTTAAATCTAATAGAACTAACGTAAATTAGAGCGTAATAATTTTAATACCAGATTTACTAACTCGAAAACAAAACTTGACTGAATTCTAAATCCGATTGCCGTTGCTAATTTACAGGACAATACTATACTGAATGTACTTTTCACTGAACAAGACAAGACGATACTGATGAGACGGAACTCAGGTCATTGATATCCGTCTCTGAAACAAAGGTCAGATTCACTTTTTTTTTGCTTTGATTCTTTTTTTTTTTTTCAGTTTGTTTTTGTTTGTTTTGTTTTTTAGCACATTAAGTCAAGCGTGAATTAACGTAATCTTAAATTCCAAATTTAGAAGACATCTTATTCTATTTAGAGTGGCTAACAGTTAATGCAAGATTCCTGCTCACACCATTCTCTCCCTCCCTCTCTCTCTTTCTCTTTCTTTCTTGCTTTCTTTCTATCTTTCTTTCTTTCTTTCTCCATCTATCTGTCCATCTACCTATTCTTCTTTCTTTATCTCTCTCGCTCCACCCCGTAAGGGAAATTTTAACATATTATGAATGGATTGTCAGTACAACCGGCATCGTATATACTATGTTTATACATATGTGTGTGTATTTATACGTAACTCTCTCTCTCTCTCTCTCTCTTTCTCTCTCTCTCTCTCTCTCTCTCTCTCTCTCTCTCTCTCTCTCTCCACACACGCGCACACTCACACACGGGTAAAGAGAAAGCAGGAGAGAAAATAAGACACAACGAAAGAGAAAGCGAGTCAGATAGACAACAGCATGAAGTAAATTTATTATCAAAAGATTATCAAAATAATGTATATCATATATTATATATATTATATAATGTGTACCGCATCAAAGCTTATTATACATCTATAATATCAAAAGGGATACAGAATATAAGTAAAAATGTGCTTCAATACACAAAATAGATGCTAATAATAGACCGGAAAAAATCAATATCCACACTAACATACAAACAATAAAATTATTGATTTCTTGCTTAAGTACACAAAACCCTAGTTTCAGAAAAACCACCTGGTATGTTGTGATATTCATTAATTTTACAAGGGCATTAACAATATGAGATAATGAAATGATTACAATTTCAGAATAGATATTGTGTCGCACGCGTTTTTGTTGCTGGCAGCTTTTACTATTTTAAATTATTGTCGCTTATTGTGAATATAGGCAATAATTGTCAACGTAATTATCGTGGATATAACGCAAATAATTACGTTGATAATGTATCTTAATGAATCTTAATTCCATTAAAATTATTTAATCCTATTAAGGTGTTGAGAGATACTTACTGAACTCCTTTAAAAAAAAATTAATGTAAGTTAGAATTGTAGATTTAAACAATAGAACAGAAAATAATAATTAGAGTTCTAATCTGCATTTATGTGTAAAGCGTACATACACGCACGCACATATATAAACGCGTGTGTATAAATATGTACGTTTATAAATGTGCGTGAGTGTGTGTCTGTAAGATATATGACTATAGATAGATAGATAGATAGATAGATAGATAGATAGATAGATAGATAGATAGATAGATAGATAGATAGATAGATAGATAGATAGAGAATGGGAGATAAAATGTAATTAACTATAATATAATTACTTATCTAGTTAATCACAGTCAATTATGTAAGCATTATAGATATGCTATAGTAGTGTCTAGCATAATCACATCCGATAAAAGATTATATATATATACTAGCTGAAGGTGACCCGCTCTACGCGCGGGTAAGAGTGTGGTTGTTACTTTCTGTTGCTTCCTTTCAGCACGTAAAAAGCACCATCCGAACGTGGCCGATTGCAGCGCCGCCTTGACTGGCTTCTGTGCCAGTGGCACGTAAAAAGCACCAACCGATCGTTGCCGCTGCGAGCCCCCCTGGCACCTATGCCGGCGGCACGAAAAAAGCACCCACTACACTCACAGAGTGGTTGGCTTTAGGAAGGTCATCCACATGTAGAAACACTGCCAGATCAGACTGGAGCCTGGTGCAGCCTCCTGGCTTCCCAGACCCCGGTCAAACTGTCCAACCCGTGCTGGGACGGAAAACGGACGTTAAACGATGATGATGATTCTCCCTCTTTGTTTCTCTCTCCTTTCTCTCTCACTTTCCCACTCTCTTACTTTTATTTTCTCTCGGACTCTCCCTCGCTTTCTCTTACTCTCTATCTTTATCTATCTCTCTCCCATTTATAAACAACAAAAGATCTTGGGTAAGTTGAGAAATAAAATATTTAGAAAGATCAATCATAAATATCAGGCAGTGGCTACGGAAAGGTCTGCTTCAAGGCAGACAGCAAAACGCTAACATTTAAAAGGGACAGACGAAATTGCGAGCTGAATAAAAATAATAAAATATTGGAAAGCAAAGTTTGAAGGGATAGAATCTGAGGATAGTAGAGTCACCATGACTGGCATTTCTTAACGACGGACAGCAACGTATTGACAGTTTAACGGCTGGGGTAAAATTTTGAACTTGATGTAAAAGAAAATTCGTAAACACCAAGTTTTGAAGTGATTCTTTCTCACGACAGTAGACTCACCATGGCAAGCATTCAAAACCTCTTCATCGTGGACGGCAACACATTGAAGATTAAAAGGCTGGCGCAAATTTTTTAGCTTGATGTAACAGAGAATTCCTAAACACTCGCTCCTTTAAATTTTAATCCCCTTCCAGCCCCATTTATACCCCTTTTCACCTTTTAGTTAATATAACCCGATTTCATTCGGGTCTACTGGGGCCACATTTTATAAGATGAGGAATTTTGTCCTAGAGGTGACGCCTTTCATTTGAGGAAAAAATAGTTGTCATGCAAACTTGCAGCACTTTTAACCCTTTCGTTACCAAACCGCCCAAAGCCGCCCGAAAAAAATTTTTGTTAATGTGACCAAACCGCCCAAACCCGCCCGTATTTACCTATTCATATTTAAATGAGAATATCAGAGCAAATCTCTTTATTACATTCGTGAAAACACGTGATTATACTTCGTAAACAGTTCATCTACAGTTTTGTACAACAATCGAAGTGTAATTTTAATTCCGTGAATTTTGGGAGATTTTTTTCCAAAATTTGTTCCTATTGTGTTTTCAAACTTTGTAATTCTGACAAAAAATGGATACGAATTTCATCATATCAAGCAGCGAGTCAGAATTCGAAGGATTTTTTACTGAAGACCTTGATAAATCTAACTCTATGACTGAAAAAAAAAAAAGCACGTGGTATTTGATAATGAATCTGATGTTTCATTTTCTGAAAGTGAAAACAGTGAATCCGAGAGCTCCGACAGCGATAAAGAAAATGAATTGACACCTGAATGGAGTGAAAATTGAAAAACTGTTTCTTTCGGTGATTTTTCTGAAGAAACTGGACCAAGCCACAGACTTTCCCCGGAGAATAAAGCCTTAGACTATTTCTTTTTACTTTTTCGAATGAGCCTATTTGAAATCATTACGGCGGAAACGAACCGTTACGCTAAATGTAAACAAAGCGAAAGAAAGGATAGTTAGTGGTTTTCCACAACCTTAAATGAAATTAAGACTATTTTGCCATAAATATTATTATGGGTATCAGAAAGTTACCCAGAATAACAAATTCAATCGCAAAATTTTGTTGTATACCCAATTGAATATTAGCTAATAACCCATTTTCTATAGCGATGTTTGAACAAAATTTTAATAATTTTATATTTTGTTGAATTTACCTGTATCTACCTGCAATTAGAGTCACTTTGTGACAAAAATTATAGTATAGAATTGGTTGAGAACATTTCATTCAACTATCTTCCAAAAATCACATTAATATATTGATAAATAAAAAAGTTATAGTTGTTTAATGAAACCAGACTAACTTTATGATTATGTTAGAAATTAATTGAAACACATAAGGGGTGTATTTTGGTCAGAAATATAGTAACGAAAGGGTTCATAGGTGTGCATATTTTCAGCTGAACCGACCGACCACATAATGCACACATTATATATATATATATATATATATATATGTGTGTGTGTGTGTGTGTGCACGCATTATATATACAAATTATATATATATATACATATGTATAAATTAAATTAGAGATAAAACCACTAATAGGCAAAAAAACAAAAACAAAAACATAAAAATAAAAATATAATATAGAAAATATATAAAATTGAAAAATTTTAATTATTTAAATTTAAAATAAAAATTATTAAATTATATTTATAATTTGTTTAAATATATATATAACTATCAAAAAGTATTAAAAAGTTTAATATACATAAATACAGATATATACACTTTGTATATATACATTATATATATATATTTATATAGCGAACACACATATATAAATGAACGCAATGAATATCTGATTCATAATATTTGTTCTCATGATTGCGTGTTGTTGGTAGCGATGATAATTCTCCCTATGAATGCAGACAGATACAGCAAAGAAAGCCGTCTGACGAACTTATAAAGGGAAAGTGAAAGGGAGTTGAGGGGAATACATTAAATAACGGGAGTGGATATCTCAAAGTTATAAATGAAGGGGAGTAAGAGAGGGAAAGGAGGAAATAGCGTGAGTGAGGAAGATGGCCCCTAGCAACCACACCTTTCAAGATATGGATTTCTAAGGTAGCCCACGGGCATCGTCACCTCATTCTACATGTCCCTGTAAATTTTGGAGCGAATCGGACGGGATGTAGTGGCATTGAAAGCGATCCAAGCGGTAAAAACGCATTTCAGTTTTATATATATATATATATATATATAATATATATATATATATATATATATATATATATATATATCTATATATATATATATATATATATATATCTATATATATATATATATATATATATAATCATATATACATATGAGTTCCTCTTAACTAGGTGCATACTGCATCAAAGCACAGATATATATCGTAGCAGCCGAGAATTGTCAGGTAGGGACGCCGTAACTGCCAGGTCACGTGATTCCAATATACCGCACTTCTTCAGAAGCAGAGACCGGTGACCATATACCTGTATGAGAAGGGCTCTCAAAGCGAATGTAACAGTTTCGGTGTTCAAACAGGACGTCCGCGTTAAGGTGGATATCAAAATTGCTTTATAAATTGCCGATTATATATATATGTGTGGTGTGTGTGTGTGTGTGTGTGTGTGTGTGTGTGTGTAACGCACATGAATGAAAGCATACACTAACAGGGACCGCGTAATTGTTCGAAAAATGCCGATCGAAAAATTCTTAATACTGACGTCAGTTTCGGCCATTTCCGTTGTCTCATCAGTGAAGCCCGCTCGATTGTTGGTTTTTTTTCGGACCTGCCTCGCTATTAGTATGCGTTTTTTTCGTCATTCTAATTATTGGATGACTTAGTAATTCGCTAATGTGTATATGGAGGCGCAATGATTCAGTGGTTAGGGCAGCATTCTTTCTTGCTATTGATGTGTGGGTGTTAAAGAGTGAAGAATTTTCCTCAAGGACGGTCTCATATATTTGACCGCTCCTCAGAGATATATCCTACTTTTCTCAATCAGCAGCTCAGATGAGCTACTAAATAAGACAGTCATGAATTAGGCTAGCAGTTTGCGTGTGTGCGCATCCGCATATATAAATGGGGGTGGGGCATGTGTGTGTGTGTGTGTGTGTGTATGTTGAAGGCTAATTGCTACATATGTACATACATTTTACTCACTTTCATGGGAGACTCTCACACAGTGAACAAATACAACCGAAGTTTCCCATGTGTAGTTTCCAGTACATCAAACCGAACACTAACGAAACTTTCAGATTGTAAAAATAGGAAGGTTTTTAATCGTTTACGTAACAGGAGACAAATAAATAAATAATTAAATAAAAGAGGAACATTTCATGTGGTCAAAAATTAATTGACTGGTTAATTAAAATTAATTTTGCCAATTCATTGTCATGGCTTGTTTATAAGATAGATTATTTGTTTGCAGCGTGGAAGGTGTTTATAAGCCATTTAAGAAACACACAAAAACCGTTAGATTCACTTCAACATTTAAATTGAATTTGTCAAAATATTTTCGTCGCTTGGAGACCGCGAACTGTTCACTGACAAAACTTCGTGCTGCATTTTGACAAATTAAATCTAAATGTTGAAGTGAATCTAACGGTTTGTGTGTGTTTCTTAAATAGCTTATAAACACCTTCCACGCTGCAATTGTTTTCGTTCCAGCACACGAGCTCAGATCAAGTCACTTGCTATGCAAGTACATCTCGGTAATTATTTGTTTGTTTTCTTGACAACCATTGTTGTTTTTTTTTACCTCACCGTAACTTGGCGGTTCGGCATATACCCCCCAGTATGGCCGCATAGTGCAGCCTTGTCTCACACACTGTGTCACAGAGATTCAGGTTGCAATTTACGTTAAGAGTAGACGAGCCTGCGCAATACTTAGTCACATACAAGGTAATTCAGTATCAAATAATTCAGTTGGTTGAACAACTGAGACCTTATCGTCAAACAACGGACATTATCACCACGGTCTTTTAATGATATGGATATTTTACAGAATGTATCGTAATCCTCCTTGATTTTCGAATGAGATAAAATTAATAAAATGTTATTGATTTCGATACGTTGTAGGAGTGCAGTATTTATGTTTTATAGATTATGTGCCGATGTGCTAAGCATATTTGTTTAATAATAAATGTATTGTATACAGGAAGAGTCTCACATGTTTCAGTTGTGCAAAACTTACGCGGTTTTTATTACCACAATACGATTTTGCGAAGTTTATAATAAGCCAGTTGCTTGTGTATGCACTATGCTTGTTCTGTTTTTCAATTCTCGTATGAACAAGATAAAGAAGTGTATATACTTCTGCGTATATTGTGATAAGTGAGTGTGCGTATGCTTGTTTATTTGTACATTTATGCGCGCACACATGTGTGTGTGTTACAACGAGTTTATTATAATAGTATATCTATATCATATAGCCACTCTGCTTATCAGCGTTAAATCTTTGGCATAATTTGTGGTTTCTTTTGGTCTTTAAAGAAATAAAAAGTAAACACTGTGTATGGATGTAGGTATAAATACGAGTGCATATGTGAGCGCGTGTTTCCTCGAAAGCACATCTTGTCGTAATTGCTCGAAATGTGGAGTAGATAAAACAGTCGACAACTGATGAACGGTGGTTCTTTATGTTACTTGTCTTGACATAGCTACATACATATACAAACAAACTTGTCCGACGAACGGGAACGTGAATCTGTGAGTAACAGTTTTTGTGATGTTTTTGCTGCTTTTTAATAAAGCACAATACTCTACCTCTGGTATTCGAGTATTATTTTTTCCTCCTTGTTTCGCATTTATATGCTTACTCTGGTGTGTGTGTTTGTATCTGTGGGTCTGTGTGTCTGTGTTTGTGTTTGTGCGTGAGTATGTCTGTGTGTGTCTGTGTGTGCATGTGCATAGATAAATAGATAGATAGATAGATAGATAGATAGATAGATAGATAGATGATAGATAGATAGATAGATAGATAGATAGATAGATAGATAGACAGACAGACAGATGGGTGCGAAATGTAACTTGTTGATGCAGAACCACATAAAGAGCTCCAACACTGGCTCAGTACCAAACTGTAGAATGTAGAGGTAGCTCTGTAAACTAATACAAGATGCATGGCGTGTAAAAACCTACAAGCGAATGTTTGTACATATATGTGGGTGGAGGTCCATAAATGTGTCATAAATGTAATAAGCATGAATATACGAAAGGAAGACAATAAATAATTTATTATGACAGATGTTAAAAGAAACACAGTGGCAGCTGCATACATCATTAAAAGCAAGAAGACTTAAAGATATCAGTCTTAAGACAAAAAAGGTAAAATATACATTCATATAGAAATGCATATATGTCAGGGAGTGTTTGCGTGTGTATGTGAATGTGAGTGTGCGCGCACGTCTGTGTGTTTATATATACATATATATATGCATGTATGCATGTAATGTATGTATGCATGTATGTATGTATTTATGTATGTATGCATGTATTTATGTATGTATGTATGTATATATTTATTTATGTATGTATGTATGTATGTATGTATGTATGTATGTATATATATTGAAGCGGGCAAGTTGAAGCGGATATACATATGTATAGCATATATGCATTTATATATATATATATATTATATATATATATATATATATATAAATAGATATGTATGTATATATATTTACTTGTGTACATATATATACATACATATATACACATACATATATATATATATATATATATATATATATATATATATATATATATATATATTATATATATATATATATACTTATATACATACATACATGCATATATATGCATGTACATACACACTTACATACATGCATTACATACATGCATATATACATACATACGTACATACATACATACGTGTATATGTATGTATTCATGTATGTATGTATGTATGAATGTATGTATGCATTATGTTGAAGAGCCCCGTGAGATTTCTAGCATAATCACTTTGAGATTACTTTCAGTAAAATAACTAATAATATTTACATTTGTTTTGTTTTTGTTTTTCTGTCTTTGTAGATTACTTTATACCAGAGTGGCTAAATCGCATCGATTTTACTCTTTGAAAATTAGTTTAGACTGCGACCCATATCGGACATTACATATTGTATGAATTCAAAAGGGGATTTTCAGCCATAGAATCAGCAAGAAATATTTTTTCTATTCATGGAAATCCATGGAAATGGAATTCCAAATGTCTGCACATTACAACGATTATTAGGCCAGTTTTGCTCCGGAAAGTTTTCTCTCACAGATTTCCTTCCATCTGGATGACCAAGTTCTGTTAACATTCGGCTTTTGAAATGCGTATTTGAGAAAAATCCGAAGCAAACTGCACGCGATAATTAGAGAAACAGCTCAATTCAAGTCATACTTCAATCATAAAGCGCTTTCATGAACTAAGAAAAGAGTCTAAATTTTGTCAGTGGACCCTCATTATGAGACTACTTTTCAGTTTAATCAAAGAGGTGCCCTGTGTTCGTCATTGAAAATTAAACTTGCTGGGTAGAATTGTCACAACTGATGAAAAGTGGGTTCTCTATAAATACAACCAATGTAAACGACAACAGTTAGCACCTAATGAAAAAGAAAAATCCATCCACAAAAACCAAACCCGAAAAACGCTTTGCTCTGTGTTTTGTAAGACATGAAGAGTATCATCTATCAAGAATTATTAGATCAAAACAGCTAAAGCGGACAATTATAGTCGCCACCTGAAAGCATTGCGCAAAAGTATTCAGAAAAACTGTCATCATAGGCGTGTGAGCGGCTGTGTGGTAAGTAGCTTGCTTACGAACCACATGGTTCCGGGTTCAGTATCACTGCTTGGCACCTTGGGCAAGTGTCTTCTACTATAGCCTCGGGCCGACCAAAGCCTTGTGAGTGGATTCGGTAGACGGAAACTGAAAGAAGCCCGTCGTATATATGTAAATACATATATGTGTGTGTATACGTTTGTGTGTCTGTGTTTGTCCCCCCAACATCACTTGACAACCGATGCTGGTGTGTTTACGTCCCCGTAACTTAGCGGTTCAGCAAGTGAGAGAAATAGAATAAGTATTAGGCTTACAAAGAATATGTCCTGGGGTCGATTTACTCGACTTAAGGCGGTGCTCCAGCATGGCCACAGTCAACTGACTGAGACAAATGAAAGAGTAAAGAATAAAAGATTATCATTGGTCAATCGTAAAGGAATGATGCTCTTAGACGATAATGCAAGACCACATATTGCCCTATTCTCTCAGAAAAAAAAAATTATAGCACTAAACGTGAATGTTTTGCCTCATTCTTCTTACTCCTCCCTTGCTCTATCTATCATCTTTTCGCATCATCGCAACACTATTTAGAGGGGAAATAGTTTGTAAATTGTGAAGAAGTTAAAAATGATATTGAATATTTCTTTGCTTCGACACCTGAAAACTTTTATGCCCGAGGTGTCCAACAATTTGCAAAATAAATAAGATTATGTTACCAATAATGAAGGGAAATATTATCTTATTGTATCAAATATACTAAGACCAAAGAAGCATTTGTTTCTTTTTCATCTTGAGATGAAATTCGAATTTCATTTCAACCAACATGGAAAACTGATATCAGATGATGAAGAGGATATAGCATAATTACACACATATGTATGTGTGTGTATGTATATATGTTTATATATCTATATCTATATCTATATGTGCATACATATGTATGTCCGTGTGTGTGTATAAATATATATTACTCTTTTACTTGTTTCAGTCATATATATATACGACGGGCTTTGGTCGGCCCGATGCTATAGTAGGAGACACTTGCCCAAAGTTCCACGCAGTGGGACTGAACCCGGAAGCATGTGGTTCGTA
The DNA here is from genome assembly GCF_006345805.1 of Octopus sinensis. Lineage (NCBI taxonomy): Eukaryota > Metazoa > Mollusca > Cephalopoda > Octopoda > Octopodidae > Octopus > Octopus sinensis. Next base: position 90,080,264 of record NC_043001.1, on the reverse strand, counting down.
AGCAAGCTACTGACCACACAGCCACTCCTACGCCTATATATATATATATATATATATATATATATATATATATATATATATATATATATATATATAGCTATATATATAGATATATATATACATACATGCTTACATGCATATACATATGTATATACACATCGAGAAACACACACACCTACAAACACACACACAAACACACTCACAAACACGCACATATATATGTATGTCTAAATATATGTTCATTTGTCTGTACATATGCATCACCTGGAGATTGCAGTGACATGAAACTCAAGTCACTAAATATAAATTCAGTTTCAATACCCTATATAAAAACATATGAATATATATCCCACGCATACATACATATACTTATATACATGTACATACTATATGTGTGTGTGTGTTTTTATAAATATATATACATATACATGCATATATATATATATATATATATTATCTTGTTCTCCTTGTCCTGTCTCTCACTGTTATATATTTATTTTTCCACTGTTTATATATATATATTTTTTACTGTTTATATGTTTGTACTGTCGTTACCGTCTTGCTTTTTTTTACCCCTCTGCGACAAGATCTCAGAATTTTAATTGATTTGCTTTTCGCAGGAAGGAATTTTTCATTCGAAGTATACGTCTCGCTTTTATCCTTCGAAACGTTTAGTAGATGAAACTTTAGCGACTGAAGAAGGGGGTTTTTTCGTTGTGCTTATTGTCCTGTATCTCCTTTTTTTTTTTTTTGCCTGTCTTGTTCCTTGGTTTGTGTCTATGTTTTTCGTCTCTCTATGTGTTCGACGTCTTTTTGGTGTCCTGTACACATATATGCGTGTATATGTACATGTAGAGGTAGGTACGTACATATATGTTTATATATATGCATATATTTTATTACATATATATATATATATATATATATATACAGACACACACAGATATACATGCACATATGCATGCACATAGCACATACATATGTGTATGTATGTGTACAATTGCTCATATTACACAAACTATATAAATTGATTGATAGGTCTCTAATAAAAAAAAAGTAAAAAGAAAATGTATCAAGTTATTTAAACATGGAATAGTTTGCTCTGACGTACGAAGCTATTGTTTGTGAAAGAAAATTTCAGATGATGGCTGAATATCATTTCTGCAGCTGCGGGAATCATTGAATTCTTAGCAGGTCGATGATTTCTTAAAATACAAATAAACTCACTTATTTCTCTGATGTGTGTGTGTGTATACGGATAGACAGACAGACAGACAGACAGACAGATAGATAGATAGATAGATAGATAGATGATAGATAGATAGATAGATAGATAGATAGATAGATAGATAGAATAGATATGTTTCTTTATTAGCCACACAGGGCTGCACACAGACAGAACAAATTACAAGGTAGAGCTTTTCTTTTGGGGCAAAAAAGAGGGGGTTGGTTTTCGATCAAAAGGGATCGTAAAAGGAAAGAAAGAGGACAAAAAATGGGAGGATTTAAAAAAAGGGGGGGGAGAGGGGAAAAAAAAGAAAAGGAGAGAGGAAAAAAAAAAGTTGATCAATAGGGATCGTAATCACAGAAATGTCAATATGAAGTGTAAAGGGGAGGACAGGTGAGGTTTACCCGTGGAAAGAAAAGCCTACGGAAAAGACCACGGTAACCTCGGTCAATGAAGTCACATGTTATATTTCTTTTTTTTTTTTTTGCAAATAAGCAACTCTCTGTATTAATTTTTACGGTTCATAGAATCATAGTCAGGGTGGCTTCGTCATTCATACGTGCCATCCTTGCTACATTCACCCATCTTTTTTTAAAACATTCACTAGACAAAACTTGCCTCTCTACTCTCACTTTCCTCTTCAAGTGATACTTGAAGAAGTTGATGAGAGATTGACCAGAGAGGAAAGTGTTTGTCTCTAATCCTTTCAGGCGCGTCCACCAGATACATTCTTTCGCCATAGCCACAAGTAGGATAAAAATAGCTCTTCCTTCCCGTTTGAAGGAAGGAGGCGTGACGATATTAACGATAGACTCGGCTGATAAACCGACACGTCCCACACGTGACAGCAGTCGTTCGACATAAGCCCACAGGTCGGAAATTGCTGGACACTGCACGATTGCGTGCAGTGCGGTTTCGTCGCTCTGCCCGCATCTCGGGCAGGTCGGCCCCGTGTTTCTTGAGCCATGCCTATAGAGCTTATCCCGAACGGGTAGCGCTTCTCGGTAGCACCGCCAGGCCAGGGATCTCTGGAAGTTGTCCATAGGTCCCGGGCCGAAAGTCGTTTGAAACAGGCGGGTCAGGTATTCCTCGTCGACGCCCAGGTTTGCCCCGAGATCGTCGTCGTACCTCCCCTCCACTAATCCCCTATAGAATGCTTTGGTTGTGTTGAAGTCACTCAAGGTCGACCCGGGACGGCAGAGTTGCTTGAGAGCAACGCGACACTCGCGGTGCCATTCGCCCTTCCTCGGCCTCTTTTTGATCCACGACTGCAGTTCGGTCATGGAGACGAGTTGCGGGAATGCGTGCCTCACAAACGGCGACCACACCTGTTCACCGTCGTCTACATAGAGCCGGAGATGTCGCAGTCTCAGCGCGTGTCTGCGCATCATCAACCACGGCATGCCCAGTCCTCCTTTTAACGGGTGTTGACAGCAAATGGATCGCCTGACCATCGGGACATATCCTTTCCACAAGAAGCGGAAGAGAATGCGTTCTAGTTTGGTGATGGTAGGGTCGGGACAAGGTACGACGGTCAGGCGGTAGTAGATGATGGACGCGATGTACGTGTTCGCCACCTCCGCCCGACCTTTTAGGGACAGTTTCCTCTCGGCCCATTGCTGGGCGAGAGTGACCACCCTACTCGTTATCTCGTTCCAGTTCTTCTCCATTTGGAGGTCCGGACCGAACCAGACCCCGAGCAACTCAACCGGGCCGTCTGTCCAGCGTCCCACGACGGAGGTACTGATGGACAGCATGGGCTTGCTTCTCCAGGTGCCGAGCCGCAAGCCCACTGACTTTTCCCGGTTGATTTTTGCTCCTGTCACCGCTTCGTAGTCTTTCAGTGTCTCGCCGACCCGCTCGATGTGCTCGTGGCTTGACACTATGACGAGATGGACAGATGTAATTTAATGTACACAGTATGTACATAGGTAGGTAGGTATGCATGAATATATACATATTTTTATATACATATCTTGTTTAGACAAGACGTGGTAGCATTTCTTTGTTATGTTTTACATACTGATTTAATGAATGATTCGGTTTTTGGTCATAACATTTAAAAAATGAATGTTATTTGAAAGCTATAGAGTGTCCCAAAAAATGTATACATACTTTAAATAATTGTAAAGTAGGTGTTTATTAAAATAAATTTCATTTTCAAAATTTAATAGAATCTACAGACATTATTTTATTGTTTTGTCAACGCCCGTTTTCAAACTGACATCCGTTCTGGTCCAGGCACTGCTGACAACTCAAAGCAATTGAATCGCAAGCATCATGAAATAATTCGTTTGGTATTTGTGTGCATTCTCGTTCAATGGCTGCTCTCAAATTAGCGAATGTTGCAGTTTCATAACGTAGACTTTGTCTTTTAGGTATCCCCATAAAAAAGTCTAGTGATGTGATGTGATGTAAGGTGCACACGAAGAATATTTAACGAAACTCCTTCGTCCGATCCACCTGTTTGGCAGGATCTTATCAAGGAAGGATCTAACATCGCGATGGTAGTGTGGGGGTGTCCCATCTTGCTGAAAATAAAACTCCTCATCTTCCGGTATGACAGACTGTTGCAGCAAGTTCAAGTAAACAAGACTAGTCACGTAGCGTCATGCACTTAAGGAAAGGCAAAGAGGAGTTGCCGAAAATCTGTGGAACTGAAATGAAGTTAACTGAAATTTGCTGCACCCAGATATGTTTGTCAAATGTAATCTTCGCAGTATCCATTACATTTGGTGGCATTTATTACATTTTTCTAAGAAGGAGTGACGTTGTTTTTCACAGTAAAAACTTACACCACTTTAAATTTATATGGTGTGTCCTCAATGAGATTGGTGTAAGCACTGCAATTAGAACGATCGCACTTTTTAATTGTTGGAGTTGAGTCTGTAGTTGATAGTTGTTAGAAGGTAGTTTTGATGAAGGCGCATGGCTCAGTGGTTAGAGCGTCGAGCTTACTATCGTGAGGTTGTGAGCTCGAATCCCGGACCGGGCTGCGTGTTGTATTCTTGAGCAAGACACTTTATTTCACGTTGCTCCAGTTCACTCAGCTGTAGAAATAAGTTGCGATGTCACAAGTGCCAAGCTGTATCGGCCTTTGAATTTCCCTTGGATAACACTGGTGGCGTGGAGCGGGGAGGCTGGTATGCATGGGCGACTGCTGGTCTTCCATAAACAACCTTGCCCGGACTTGTGCCTGGGAGGGTAACTTTCTTGGTGCAATCCCATGGTCTGTGTTGTGACCGAAGGTGATCTCAGGTAGTTTTGAGGGAATTATGGGGTAGTTTTTGCATTTGATTATTTTATATGATTTAAATACCTTTTTCATTGTTAGATCTTGGCTTCATAATGGTATGTTCCAATGGATAATGCTAAAGGCTTGTTTTTCTTGAATTCTGTGCTGCAACTAAAGATAGAGATTTGGTGCTATTTAAATGTCTTTGACCATTCGTAATTATTCAATATCTATTACTTTGGCACCTTCAGTTCCATTCTCTATAAGTGTGGACGGTTACTTTCTTTCAAGTAGCTCCTATTTTAATGCCAGGAGCCTTAATTTCTGCATTTCAGGATTGGAGACAATTGTTCGGATTTTTCGAGCTATTTATAGTAAAGTAGAACTTATCTATAAAATTTCTTGTCATTATTTATTCTATTCTATTCTAGGTACAAGACCCGAAATTTTGGGGGAGGGGGTCAGTCGAAAGGATGAAAGTCAAAGTCGACCTCGGCAGAATTTGAACTCAGAGCGTAATGACAAGCGAAATACCGCTGGTGTGCTAAGATTTCTGCCAGCTCGCCGCCTTCTCGTCATTATTTATTAAAATAATACTGCATCTATGAAAGACAGTGAATAAAGAACTTTCGAGAATTTAAAATCCTTTTATTCCTGGATCAAATCTGTATAAAAACGCATTGCCTTAACATCAAAATGGTTCTTATTTCAGCTGGGAACAAGGCCAAATTTTATAGTACAGTTCACTGATTAAACCCAGTAATATATTGGTACATATAATATATATATATATTATATATATATATTTATATATATATAAAGATATTATTATTAATAAATAATAATAATAAGTGATAAGTGATTAGCAAGCATTGAATAACCATAAAGGCAAAATTATCAATTTATAACCAGGGTACTAGATAGTATCAGTATTGCTAGAAATAAGAGTCGAAGCGACTCAAAAACCACAGTTATCACTTATACACACTGGTAAATTCAAAGAAACAAGTAAATAGAAAAGCCAACTTAGCAATAACAAGTAAAAAGATAGATAGATAGATAGATAGATAGATAGATAGATAGATAGATAGATAGATAGATAGATAGATAGATAGATAGATAGATAGATAGATGGATGTGTGGATGTGTGTGCGAGTGTGAGTGTGTGTATGTGTGTATGTACTTGTGTCTCCTTGACATTGTGTGATAGTTGTAAATGATTGTCAATGTCATACAAGCAGTGTAATATATTCCCAGCCCTTTTTGAAAACATGTCAGGTCATGGGAAAATATTACTTTGTTTAGAAACAGGTGAGATTTGACAACAGGAAGAGCACCCATCCATAGAAAATCCATCTCAATAAACTCGACCAATCCATGAAAGCATAGAAAAGTGGACGTTAAATGAGGACAATGATGAATGCGTCAACTTTTTAGATTGATGAAGGAGTAAAAATGGAAAGTAAAGTCAACTGGTGTGAGTATTTGATTGTCAGTTATGATTAAACTCCATCCATCCATTTTTTCTGTCCTCTATTCCTGGGATGGTGATGGGGGTACAGTCCTCAGACACCTCCTTCATAGGGTCCAATCAGAAGCAACCATCATTAGACTTCCTGGCTGGATTCCCTCGCATGGCCAGCTAAACTATAGATAATATCCAACCATCTTGATCTTGGTCTATCCCTAAGTCTCCTGTTGGTTGGCTCATCTTGAAGAATCTGTCTTGTGATTCTTTCCTGCAACATTCTATAATTCTTTCTACTACAGGCACAAGGCCTGAAATTTGGAGGAGGGGGCTAGTCGATTAGATCAACCCCAGTACATAACTGGTACTTAATTTATTGACCCTGAAAGAATGAAAGGCAAAGTCAACCTTGGTGGAATTTGAACTCAGAATGTAGCGACAGTCGAAATACCGCAAAGTATTTCACCCAGCATGCTAATGATTCTGCCAGCTCACCGCCTTGTAGCATTCTATAATGATTTCAGTTTTAAAGTCTTAGCCATTTCATATTTCTGATTCTTACTTTAATAAAAATTTAAAGAAAGAGATGATGTCAACTTATATTACAAGTATTAAAGCTACAAGCATGGCTGTGATAGATGCAGGTATGGCAATGTTGTTCAGAAGTTCATGTTTCAGGTTCGGTTCCACTATGCAGCAGCTTGGTCAGTTGTCTCCTACTATGGCCCTGAGGAGACCGAAGCCTTATGAGTAAATATGGTTGACAGAAACTGAAAGAAGCTTATTGTGTGAGTATATATATATTCTCTATAACTCATGTGAGAATGAAAAAGGGGACATTAACATGGGTTGATGATGATGATGATGATTATGTTGTTGACCATAATCATGATATTGTTGGTGTTGATGTTGATTATTATGATTTCTTTAGATATTCCAATATCTTCTAATTCTTTGTGAAATGACTTCCTGCTTTCCAGTTTTTGAGTTGTTTACTAAAGGGAGTTTTTTAGGAGTTTTTTTGGTGGAGGAGGGTTGCCTATCTATTTTTCATACTTCCACCATACACACCATATGAAGTGCTGGAATGGCCATTTACACTATCAACGACAAAAGAAGATATAAAGTCAGTTGGTTTGCTTTTTGAAAATACCAAATCTTCGTACTTTCCTACCAAAGTTGTATCTGTACAAGCAGCAGGAATCTGGCTAGGAAAAAGGACAACTAGGAGATAATTCCACAAAGAAATATCCTAAACCACAAGCTTGGAAGAAGCTAAATACAAAAAAGATATTGGTTAATTGAAACACTGGACATCAGGATTAACAGAATAAAAAAAGATGAAGATGTGGAAATTTTGTCAGTGTCCTATGTGTAAAATTGAAAATAAAAATTTTAAATAAATGAGTGCTTTTTGTGTCTCCATCCGGGGCCTTAAACTTAAAGAGAACAATATGCCATTATGTACTGAAGAAAAAACTCATCAGACCAAGAATGAGGCTGTAGCATGCTGGGTGGAGAGGTATTCAGGTGTTAATATTTTTAGCAACTGGTGTGCCATACAGTTACACAGCAAAACTGATAATCATCATCATCATTTTATGTCTGTTTTCCATGCTGTCATGGTTAGAACATTTTTTATTTACTTGTTTTAGTCATTTGACTGCGGCCATGCTGGAGCACCGTCTTTAGTCAAGTAAGTCGACCCCAGGACTTATTCTATCGGTCTCTTTTGCCAAACTGCTAAGTTACGGGGATGTAAACACACCAGCATCAGTTGTCAAGCGATGTTGGGGGGACAAACACATACATACAAACATATACACACACATACATATATACATATATATACATATATACAACGGGCTTCTTTCAGTTTCTGTCTACCAAATCCACTCACAAGGCTTTGGTTGGCCCAAGGCTATAGTAGAAGACACTTGCCCAAGTTACCACGCAGTGGGACTGAACCCAGAACCATGTGGTTGGTAAGCAAGCTACTTACCACACAGCCACTTCTGCACCTATTTTGACAAAACTTAGTGAATCAGGATCATGTATTCTTCCAATATCTTGTTTTTGTTTGTATGGTTAGATGCCCTTCTTAAAAACCAACCATTTTACAGAGTGTGCTGGGAACATTTTGTCACGGTACCAGGTTGCCTTGCCATTAGAAACTCTGTAGAGCACTGTATTGTCACTACTTGAATCAATTACCAATTACTTAGAGAGTTTAGTCAATGTTTTTTGTGGCACCAGTACTGTTAAGGTCACCTTGTAGCTTCTAAAGCAAAAGTGCTTTCCATGATCAAAGGAATAGATTTACTATGAGAGGAAAGAACAACAGAGAATAAGAGGATTTATGTTGGGGTAGGAGGAGAGGAAACAGAGGAGTGCAAGAGAGGAAGAATTGTGTCGAGTGTTTAGTGTGAAGGAGGATCTAATAAATCAACTGCTTTTATTTAATGTCAGATTTACAACTAAACTTAAATATACATGGTTTATATTGTCTTTATTAAAGTTTTGTTTTGATGTCAGTCAAATCAGATTGAAAATGACTTTTGGCAGAATTCTGAAGCAACCAGAAATTCTAAATTTGGATTCAAATCCTGTTTTCCATTCTAATATCTAACATCTAATCCCATTGTTGTTGTTATGCTGTCATTTGTTCAGAATGTGACTCTTTATTTGACTTCAATAACAACACAATATATAATCAACAGTGGCATCCCACTGAATCTTGATTTGCTTTTAAAGTACTAATGTAGTTTATATGGTACACAGAATACAGCACTGTACTTTGTGACATGGAAGTTGTTCTTTTTTGGTAAAAAAAATATCTTGAAAATTATTATGTTTCTTCCATGATACTAATTAAAGAGTCGTAGCTGTAGTTTCTTAGAATTAGTTGAAATCAGCCCATAAGAAAGACTGTTAATTCATAACTTAATAATTGCATGTATTTCTTATATTATAAAACATTTAATTTCTCTAGTACTGTTGATGGAAATACAATTACAATTATTCAGTAAATAAATGAATAACTTCAAAAGAGTTAAAGCAAAAGTGCATGGCATTGTGTACTATAATAGTAACTGGCATTAAACACCAGATAGGTGGGCATTGTCTGGTAATTTCACTCAATAAAGGACATAAACACACTGCCAGGGAGGGGGGTTCCTCACAAATTTTGTTTGATAAAAGCATTTAGAACATTCCTACATATCCATTGATTTACAATTTGCTAAGTTATAAATTACTACCTCCCATATCCTTCAATTCTAATTTCCACCACTAAAGTTTATATTGGAGGCACATGGCCTAGTGGTTAGAGCAGCAGACTCACAGTCAAGGAATCGTGGGTTCGAATCTCAGACCAGGCGATGTGTGTCTTTATGAGCGAAACACCTAAGCTCCATGCAGGTCCGGCAGAAGGTAATGGCGAACTTCTGCTGACTCTTTCACCACAACTTTCTCTCACTCTTTCCTCTTGCAGCTCACCTGCGACGAACCAGCGTCCCATCCAGGTGGGGAACCTATACTCCAAAGAAACTGGGAAACCGGCCCTTATGAGCCAGGCATGGCTCAAGAAGGAACAAAGTTTATATTACTTATCTCTTTTGGTTTTTCATTATATTCCCCTTCTTTGATAATCTAAATAAGTATTGCCCACTCCAATCCTTCTTTCTTCCATTTACCACCCCATCCTCATTAGACATTCTATTACTACCAACCTTGCAACCTAACCTTTTATGTAGATAAAGCTATATATATATGAAATATTGAATTTCTAAATCTCTCGTAGAGACATGTACGGTGGTGGGGCGATAGAATGGTTGTATACTGTCAATCTAACAAGAACGTGACAGTAGGGGGTACACCACCGTTGTATAGCCCTAGGAGGCATCAAACGCCCCCTGATAGCTTTGACACATTTTTTCCCTGTGTCCTTATATACATATACGAAGGGGAGACAAACACTCTAGGTCGATGAAGGACAATGATCCTGAAACACGGTGTCCCTAGATGCAGTTCCGATGGCCGGGGGTGTTTGTCTCCCCTTCGTATATGTATATAAGGACACAGGGAAAAAATGTGTCGAAGCTGTCAGGAGGCGTTCGATGCCTCCTAGGGCTAAACAATGGTGGTGTACCCCCTACTGTCACGTTCTTGTTAGATTGACAGTATACAACCATTCTATATATATATGGTTCCAGTACATTGGAAGTATGGTAGATTAACTGACATTAATTGATTTATTACCATTAACTAGAATATAGTTGACAACTCCCAATGGATTTAATTCTAAATGGTTGAAGGCTACATACCACATAAACTCTTCTAAATATAAGAAACTACATAACCACTGCTTTTATCACCAAGGTAATCCTTCAATGATTGTGGGTCACATATAATTATTCTATGAATCACTTGAGGTTTGCAGAGCAGAGGTTTAAGATACCCGGTTAACAATATTATATGTACATTTATTCTCAGTTTAATAAAACAATGTAATCAAGAATTGAGTATTATGGAGTGAGTAATATTAATCTATCTATCTATCTATCTATCTATCTATCTATCTATCTATCTATCTATCTATCTATCTATCTATCTATCTATCTATCTATCTATCTATCTATCTATCTGTCTATCTATCTGTCTGGCAAATATACTTCACGATTCCGCGTTACTACTGTCTACATCTTGCTCAGGGATTTATTATTGCTATATAGATTTCCGGTGCAAAAGGTTTTTAATGCATTGCTGAGTTAACAATCCTGTAAATAATAATAATGGTATTTTTATATAAGCTTAAAATTTATGGCAACCACCATGCAATGACTAAGGAAAATAGTCTAATAAAGGGGCATATAAGCCCTTAACAGAAAAAAGAAGGCTTTCCTATCAGCGTGAGAGATGAACCTACATCCCTTTGTTAACATGACTAAGTGTGTTAAAGCCTTCTTTTTTCCTGTTGAGGACTTATATGCCCCTATATTAGACTACTTTCCTTAGTCATTGCACGGTGTTCGCCATAAGCTTTAAGCTTATATAAAAATACCATATATATATATATATATATATATATATATATACTATATATATATATATGTATATATAATATGATATATATATATAAATTATATACATATATATATATATAGTCCTACAGGACATTTTTATTTTCCTTTTTGTTACTCTACATCTTTCTTGCAGCACACAGCATTTATGTTGTATATATAAGTTTTATTTTGTTGTGTTTCTGTCATTGTCCTGTACATTTGTTAGTTATTCTCAGTGGCTTTTTGCCACTGGCACTACCAAAAGTGAAGAATATCAACATTAAAGGTGCAAAATTGTAATGATCTTTTGAATGTTGACTGATGCAGAATTAGCTACGAATTTTCCTGTTTATGTTTTTGTAAAATTTTCCGTTTGTTGTGTTTTTGTTAAAGTTTTGAAATATATATATATATATATAATATATATATATATATATATATATTATAGTATCTAAATTCATTTATGTTATTTTTTTGGCCTGAAGAGTGGCTAAATATTTTTAAATTGAATTAATATTGAATTTTAATTTTTTTTTAATTAAATTTTAAATATTATCGATTTATATATTTGGTCATGAAATGCATGTAGTCAATTTAATGTTTGATTTGTTATGTGATTTTCTGAATAATAATTATAATGTATTAAATTAATTTCTATATCGTTATTATACATAATATCTTCTCACTATTGATGGAATAACTAAATAGTGGTCTGTCACTAAATTATATATGTATATATATAAGTATTAGGGACTTAAGTTGAAGTACTAAGTCAGTCCAGTATTGTTTGCACAGCTTGGAGTAAGGTGAATAAAATCAAAATAAGCAACAGAATATCAAGTAGTAATGCAGTACGACACCTTCAAGGAGCTCCATTTAACTGAACAATTAAACGGAGCCACTTGAAACAATTGTACTGCATTACTACTTGACATC
>NC_043001.1:90045834-90063334 GCF_006345805.1 Octopus sinensis | reverse complement strand
ACTGAAACAAGTAAAAGAGTAAAAGAGTAAGAGTATATATATACATATATATATATATATATATATATATATATATATATATATATATATAATATATATATATATATATATATACATACATATATATGTATACATATATATATATATAATTCATATATATCTGTAATATAATATGATAATTATTGGTTGCCATAATAAGACTCTGAATTTTGTATGTCAGGGGCGGAAACCTGCTCTGGCATCTCATCAATTATCGAGGCAATCAAAAAATGCTTCGATTATTGACAAGATGCCAGAGCAGGACTCCGTCCCGACATTCAACAGCTTGGTTCCTTATCCTGTGAGGAATAACAGCCAAATCGTTCTCAAATCACATCCTACTATTTTAAATAAGGAGAAGACACATTCGATAATGTCCTTATATACACATGTATTCTGTATAAAGACAAAATGGACTCAACTAGAATACATTTGTAACTAGGTCAGCTTGATTAGGACTGACCTTGGGCTAAATAACATCATTGCTAATTATGCATTTTGTATGTACATATATATATATGTGTAAATATTTTTCTGTGTATGTGTGTGTGTGTGTGTGTATGTATGTGCGCATATTGTTCTAGCTGTTGTATTATTCACAGAACAAGTCAACAAGGAAAGGGATGGGCTGGTAACTCATATCCTGTGAATATCATTGTACTGTGTCATTGGACTTATCACTTGACTATCAAGAATTCAATCCATGCAGCTGTGTAACACTAGTAGAATAATATAAGTAGTTCACACTAATAAACCCTATATTGTTGCACTGTATGTTATATACTGTATAAAACACATTAGTAATGTAAGACCAACTCAAGATTCAAAAGTACACCACAGATGAGTATATATTGTGTTGTTTTAGTCAAATCAATAGTTACATTCTTCACAAATGATGCATGATGGAAACAATAGCATTCTGTGTTAGACATCCTGGGTTATATTTATTGATTATTATTATTATTATTATTATTATTATTATTATTATCATCATCATCATATCATCATCATCATCATTATTATTATTATTATTATTATTATTGAGTGAGAGAGCAGTGTATGCCATCAAAGTGACACTGGGATAAAATATACGAAGCCCAGTATACCCATCATGACTACCCGTCTGATAAGGGTACACTAGGCACATGCATCACAACCATCTGTGAGTAATCTCATATCAAGATAATCAGCACGTGACCTTGCAGTTGGGGCCCAGTTAGAATTTTCTTCTGGTCGAGTAACCCATCCCGCTCGAAAGGTCCCTGAATAAGGGTTGTTTAATGATGTTGAACAAAATACCCATATTTCCAGAGGTGAATTATTCAAACCCCAAAGAATCCCTCTCAACACATGGCTATGATGCTCCCCCACTACTTCTGCTCATGATCAGAGATGCACATATCGCCAGCCACTAAGAGACATGCCCAACTGGTTAAGGTCAAACAACTGACAAACAAATCTGTGGTATTGAGCAGAATATTTGCTGTAGCCCATCTTTTACACCAAGATAAAACAATGTACATGATAACACTTCCAATCAGTTAAGATCAGAAGCCACAAGAGCCACTGCCTCGTACTGCATCAGGGCAGTAAAGGTACTGCATCAGGGTATTATTATTATTATTATTATTATATTATTATTATTATTATATTATTATTATTATTATATGTTTGACTGTTACGTTGTATTTGTACAAGTTGGCTCCAAGTCTCACCCAGAGATCTCAAGAGACAAGTTAGAAGTTCGTGTTGGTGTTATGCCTAGGGTGCCATATATTTGGTTTTGTACATAGTATTGTTCTAGAGAATGTTTAAGAAAAGATAAGGAAATTATGAGTTTGTTTTAAAATTTGAGATTACATAGACAGTATTTTACATAGGATATGGGCAGTTCCCATGACCACTATCTTTTGAATTTCTGCCATTTTGAGGTTTCCTGGTGTCTGAGTTAAGTAGGAATCAGCCCCTTTTGCTATCATTCCTAGGGCACCTATGACAACAGGTATTGTTTTAGTCTTGAGGTTCCACATTTTGCCAATTTCTATTTCAAGATCTTTATACTTGCTCAGTTTTTGGTAGATCTTGACAGATGCTTTTATATCGATTGGGACAGTCATATCAATGAGATGGGCATGATTTTTGTCTGAAGTCTTTCAATATAATGTCTGGCCTATTTGCATCTATCTTTCTGTCAGTTTTTTATTATTATTATTATTATTGTTATGAACATTATAAAAGGTAATGAGTTGCAGAATTGTTAGAATGCCAGGCAAAAAGCTTTGCAGTATTCTGTCTTTCTTTACATTCTGAGTCCAAATGCCACCAAGGTACTTTGCCTTTCATCCCTTCGTAGTCAATAAGATAAGTACCAGTGGAACACTGGGATTGATGTAATCGACTCATCCCCTCTCCTAAAATTCCTGCCCTTGTGGCAAAATTTGAAATCATTATTATTATTATTACTTTTTTTTTCTTCTTTCAAATTTGCTTCCATTTCTTGCCGAGTGTCTTCCCGACTCCTAGGGCAAAGAAACTCATAGTATACATTGGTAGGCCATTAAACCAAACTCAATAGTTCGTTCATTTTTTTTTTTTTTTAAGTTAAATTAAAATACATGAGCAGCAACAGTTCTCACATCGACAATGCTCTTCTCAATACATGTGATGTACCAGTTAAGACAATCTTTTGCACTTCTTGCAGGGATGGTAAGCCAGGGATCATTCTCATATAATTTTCAGTTCCCTTCTTGATCATTCCTAGTGCTCCTACAATCACTGGTATTGTAACCGCCTTGAGATGCCACATTTTCTCAATTTCAATGAGTAGGTCTTTATATTTTCTGATATTATTATTATTTTTATTATTATTATTATTATCATTATTAAAGGCAATGAGCTTGCAGAATTGTTACCACACCAGACACAATGCTTACTGAATTCATAATCTGCCAACAAGGTTTACTTCGCTTTTCATCCCTCTGGGGTCAATAAAATAACTACCAGTCAAGCACAGAGGTTCATCTCCTGCAAAATTTGAGGCCTTGTGCCTATAGTAGAAAAATTATTATTATTATCATTATTATTATTATTTTTATCATTATTATTATTATTATTATTATTATTATTATTATTATTATTATTATTATTATTAAAGGCAGCAAGCTGGCAGAATCATAAGCACATTGGGTAAAATGCTTAGCGGCATTTCATCCTTTCTTACATTCTGAGTTTAAATTCTGCCTTGGCTGACTTTGCCTTTCATCCTTTCGTGGTTGATAAATGAGGTCGATATGATTGACCATCCCCTTCCCCCAAATTCCAGGCCTTGTGCCTATAGTAGAAAGGATTATTATTATCATTATGTGCATATACGACAGACTGTAAGCATCTTGAGAGAAAAATTGAACATAAGAGGCATCTGATGCAGTGTGCAAGAGAGACGACTGGTTTAGGCATGTGATGCATATGGACAAGGACAGCTGTTTAACGAAGTGCTGATCTCTAACCAAGGAGGGAACCTGTCATCATCATCATCATTTAATGCCCACTTTCTATGTTAGCATGGGTTGGACGGTTTGACTGAGGACTAGTAAACCAGATGGCTGCACCAGGCTCCAATCTTGATCTGGCAGAGTTTCTACAGCTGGATGCCCTTCCTAACACCAACCACTCCGAGAGTGTAGTGGGTGATTTTATGTGCCACCGGCACGAAGGCCAGTCAGGCAGTACTGGCAATGGCCACACTCAAATGGTGTTTTTTACATGCCACCTGCACAGGAGCTAGTCCAGCGGCACTGGCAAAGACCTCGCTCGAGTGTTTTTTCACGTGCCAACGGCACAAGTGCCAGTAAGGCAACACTGGTAACGATCACGCTCCAATGGTGCTTTTTACATGCCACCGGCACAGAAGCCAGACCCAGGAAGCCATAAGACAAGTTGGAGAAGCATGTTCTTTGAACATTGGGCCTTACAGAGTCAATGACTAGTGACCAAGACTTTTGGTGAAATGCTGTACTTGAGAGGACCCATCAAGTCAAGTGAAGTCGTAGTCATGGCTGATATCAGTGTCATGTGACTGATACCTGTGCCAGTGACATGTAAAAGGCACCCTTCAAACATTGGGCTTCACAGAGGCAATGATAATTGACTGAGACCTTTGGCGATATGCTGTGCTTGAGAAGACCCATAAAGCCAAGTGAAATCATAGGTGTGGCCAATGCCAGTGTCACATAGCTGATACTCATGCCACTGGCACGTAAAAAGTACCCATTATACCCTTTGAGTGGTTGGCATTAAGAAGGGCATCCAACTATAGAAACCATGCCAAATCAGATTGAAACCTATACAGTGATCCCTCGATTATCGTGGTAGATTGGTTCTGAGACTGGCCACGATAACTAAATTTCTGCAAAGTAGGGACACCCGCGATAACTGAATTACCTCAAAGTAGGGACACCATATTTACAGTATTTATTTAACGTGTATTTGGGCTTTTAAAACCCTCCCTGTACTGTTAACAACCCACCCATTACAGTAGTCTATAAATAACAAAGACAACTGTTAAGCAATAACACTTTAGATTAAAAAAATAAAGATTGTTACTGTACTCAACACGAAAGAAGTTGAAGTAAAATTTGAATGATGATGGTGATAAATTTGCTGCGCAGTAGAGATGATGATGATGAAGCTGACAGTGGTGCCCTTTCCTGGAACACCTCTTCCACTTCTTCCGAAACGCAAAGTTCAATGCAAAGAAACAAAACAAAAAAAAATCACACACAGCACAGTGTAAAGTAGTACATTAAACCACTCGGTGAGAAAGCTTGAAGTGAAATGGCTGCAAGAGAGAGACAAGAGAAGATGCTGCGGATCTGAGCATCGGTCAAAGCACCAATCACAGGCCAGATTACAAAATAGAAAGCTGTGATTCATCGTCTCCCTCTATTGCACCAATCACAGCCTCTCTTAAGTTCAAATACCCTTGTGTATGCTTTTTTGCTATTTTACACTTGTTTTGTTGTTCCTAGGCTAGGAAATAATATTTATTATCAATATTTTAATGGATTTAATAAAAAAAAGTTTAGGTGTTCACATATATATATATCTTAAAAATCTGTGAAGTCGTGAATACGTAATAGTTGAACCCACAAAGTAGTGAGGGATCACTGTAGTTTACCGGTTTTAGTCAACCATCTAACCTTTGCCAGCATGGAAAGCAGGCGCAAAATGATGATGATGATGATTAATGTAATTGTTATTGTTGTTGTTGCTACTATTAAGATAACGAGCTGGTAAAATCATTAGCATCTTGAACAAAATGCTTCATGCTCTTTCTTCTGCTACTTTACATTCTGACCCTTTACAATCAATAAAATAAAGTACCAGTTAAGCACTAGAGTCAATGTAATTGTCAAAGCCTGGTCCCACAATTAGCTGACAGGAAAAAGGGCAACATTATCAAATCATACTCTTCTGTCTTATACTCCCTCAATACACACACACACATACACATATATACATATATATGTATATGTGTGTGTGTATATATATTCTTTTTCTCTTCTATTCTGTTACTTGTTTCAGTCATTTTGACTGTGGGCATGCTGGAGCACCGCTTTTAGTTGAGCAAATCAACCCCAGGACTTATTCTTTGTAAGCCTATTACTTACTCTGTTGGTCTCTCTTGCCAAACCGCTAAGTTACAGAGGATATAAATAAACCAGCATCGGTTGTCAAGTGATGTTGAGGGGACAAACACAGACATACAAACATACACACACACACACGCATACACACACAACACACACACACACACACACACACACATACACACACATACAATGGGCTTCTTTCAGTTTCTGTCTACCAAATATACTCACAAAGCTTTGGTCACCCTAGGTTATAGTAGAAGACACTTGCTGAAGGTGGTACGCAGTGGGACTAAACCCTGAACCACGTGGTTGGGTAGGAAGTTACTTACCACAGTCACTCCTGCGCCTATATATATATACACACACACACATAAATATGTATACATCAGAGCGTAAAGGTGAACAAAATGCTGCTCAACATTTTGCCTAGTGTGCTAACAATTCTGCCAGATCACTCCTTTAAGAGAGCTAGAAGAAATATCAAAAGATACTTTATGCAACCCCTTTAATGATTCTGCTAAATTTTCCCCTACTTAATATCTGTCCCTATAATATCATACAATAACTGGAGTAAAATCTTAGTTCACTAATTTTTTCATTCTTTTATTCTTTTACTTGTTTCAGTCATTTGACCATGGCCATGCTGGAGCACCACCTTTAGTAGAACAAATTGAACCCAGGACTTATTCTTTGTAAGCCTAGTATTTATTCTGTCAGTCTCTTTTGCCAAACTGCTAAGTTATAGGGGACATAAACACACCAACATCAGTTGTCGAGCAATGGAGGAGGGGACAAACACAGACACACAAATACACACACACACACACATACACACACACAGATATATATATATATATATATATATATATATGTGAAGGCGCATGGCTCAGTGGTTAGAGCGTCGAGCTTACGATCGTGAGGTTGTGAGCTCGAATCCCGGACGGGGCTGCGTGTTGTGTTCTTGAGCAAGGCACTTTATTTCACGTTGCTCCAGTTCACTCAGCTGTAGAAATGAGTTGCGACGTCACAGGTGCCAAGCTGTATCGGCCCTTGCCTTTCCCTTGGACAACATCGGTGACGTGGAGAGGGGAGGCCGGTATGCATGGGCGACTGCTGGTCTTCCATAAAACAACCTTGCCCAGACTTGTGCCTCAGAGGGTATCTCTCTAGATGCAAACCCATGGTCAGTGCCTGACCGAAGGGGGTCTTTACCCTTTATATATATATATATATTATATATATATATATATGTGAAGGCGCATGGCTCAGTGGTTAGAGCGTCGAGCTTACGATCGTGAGGTTGTGAGCTCGAATCCCGGACGGGGCTGCGTGTTGTGTTCTTGAGCAAGGCACTTTATTTCACGTTGCTCCAGTTCACTCAGCTGTAGAAATGAGTTGCGACGTCACAGGTGCCAAGCTGTATCGGCCCTTGCCTTTCCCTTGGACAACATCGGTGACGTGGAGAGGGGAGGCCGGTATGCATGGGCGACTGCTGGTCTTCCATAAAACAACCTTGCCCAGACTTGTGCCTCAGAGGGTATCTCTCTAGATGCAAACCCATGGTCAGTGCCTGACCGAAGGGGGTCTTTACCCTTTTTATATATATATATATATATATATATATATATATATATATAATAAAGGGTAAAATTAATTAATCAATTAATAATTTTACCAAGTAGTTCAGTATGTTAAAAGAACCATTATCGGTTATACTTTATACAAAAATTCTATAATTATGAGTATAATTACAATTAGGGTTCAGCAAAATTTGCTTCACCACATACCGAAATTTAGAAATAACAGTTAAATACTATTCCACTACCATAAGATATCTCCCAGACAGCAATACTCTACAACTCACGCAGTTGTAGAGTATTGCTGTCTGGGAGATATCTTATGGTAGTGGAATAGTATTTAACTGCTATTTCTAAATTTCGGTATGTGGTGAAGCAAATTTTGCTGAACCCTAATTATAATTATACTCATAATTATAGAATTTTTGTATATATATATATATACACACACGATGGGGTTTTTTCAGTTTCCATCTATCAAATCCATTCACAAGGCGTTGGTTGGCCCAAAGCTATAGTAGAAGACACTTGGCAAAGGTGCCATGGAGTGGAACTGACAGGGAACCATGTGGTTGAGAAGCAAGCTTCTCACCACACAACAAACTCCTTTGTTGGTATAATATGTGTGAAATAATTTCTCTTTCTTCATAAAAAACCCCAGAAAAATAGTTTCCTCACACACCTAGTTATAGTTTGCTCATTTTTACACAGGCAAGATGTCTTTGTTCTTGTTGTCAGTATAGGTGCTTTGCATAGGATAGTTGTTGTTGCTGTTGTAGTAGTAGCTGGTATAATTTTGCTTCATATTAGTTGTCATTTTCTTCAGTATTTTGTTATTTTTGTGGGTAGGGGATGTTGTTTTTTTTCTGTTTTTATTCACACATATTTACAAAGTGCTTTGTTTTGTGGTCTGTGATTAACTTTATTTTCTGGCTGTGTAAAGCTGCCACAACTAGTTATTAATGACAACCATGTTTACTTGCTAACATACATTATACAGACACACACACACATCTCTTTAAATACATATGCACACAAACACATATATTATATATATATATATATATATATTATATATATATATATATATATATATATATGTATATATACACATATATATTATATATATATATATATATTGTATATATACACACATACATACACACATGTATACATGCATACAAATGTGTGCGTGTGTGATTTTGAGTGTGTTATACACCAGCACACACATGTGCACCTGCAAAAACACATACACTCACTTATGCACACATATGTGTAGATATAGATACATACATACATACATACTTACATGCTTACGCACACAAACACATATATATATACACACATATACACATACATGCTTACACACACACACACATATATACATACATACATACATACATACATACTACATACATACATACATACATACATACACAGAAGCTCACACATATATATATGTATGCTCACATACAGTCCTTTTGGCATTTAAATAATAAATAACATTTTTAGTCTCTAGCTTGTTAATTCTACATTAGTTAATAAGTAATACTATAATAATTTTAACACTATCTTTGTTATTTTGCTGTGAATATCTTTTGATGGGTTTATCTTATACATTTCATAAAAATGCCACTATCAGAAGATAAGAGATGATCTATTATTGTCCTCAAAATAGCAGAATATTCTAATCTATTTGTCTTTACATCCATTTCCTCATACAAGTATAGGTGTGACAAATATTCTTTTTCTTTGTTTTTTTTTTTGCAGACAGATGCTCTTTGTGTCGCTAACTCTGATCTGTTTTGTTAAGTGAGGGATCTTTTGTTTCACACGTTTTTAAATGTGCAAACCCAATAGATGGGAGAAAAGACAGCTTCCATAGCTCCATGATATTTGTAGAATCCCAAATGCAAACAAATTTAAACACAAACACACACACAAACACATACACAAGTATGTGTGTATATGTGTCTGTATGTATGTATGTATGTATGTATGTATGTATGTATGTATGTATGTATGTATGTATGTATGTATTTTTGTATGTATGTATGTATGAATGAATGCATATATAGATATATATACATATACACATTTCAAAATGTAGCCCCAAGTGAATCGTTGGTGATTCTCTTCTTCCGTTTTCCTTTCTAATTGTCTATCCTCTGTTTCTGAAGAAGTGCATTACTCGAAATGTTAAACTACCTTTCTTTCCTTCCCTGAGTATCTGCTAATACTTTACATGTACCACGTCCTCATGTTGTTATTTTTGTTATTTTTTCTGTTCTTTTTTTAGATTTACTATATATACACATATGACATATATGACCTATATATACATATCACACACACATACACACACACATATACATATATATCTGTATGTATGCATGTATGTATGTATGTATGTATGTATGTATAAGGAAAAAACTGATAATAGGGCTACTGGAAGGAATCCTTATATATATCTAATAATATATTTTATTTTAAAAACCTAGGGAAATAACCCATTCGCCCCTGGAAAGGATCCTTATATATAGCCAAGGGAAATAACCCATTCATTTTCCAAAATTATTTGGTAAAAAGGAAATTTATTAGTATTTGAACTGTTGGAGTTATTTTCGCAATTTATCCAGTACAACCCTTAAACAAGTAAATAGTATTTTCCTAAACAATAGATCCACTTATTTCGGTTAGTGACTTATTCACAAATATACTAGCACTAGCGCCCCTGAGGGTAATATTCTTTGGGAACACACAAACGCCCTTTTCAGAGTTATTTACTTTGAATTGTTATTATCTCATATCTGATTAGCCTGTTATTACATAACATGCTTCACAATTTTCGTATACACACCTTATTAGTATTTCCTCATAAGTTCTATATACTCTGGGAACGCATTAAACCCTTTTCGGGGCTACTTTATTTGAATTCTTACTATCGAGTAACTAATTTCATGTTATTACATAATTGACTTCACAATTTGGGTATTCATAACTTATTGAGAATTCTTAAAAATAAAATCCATAGTAATACAGTTCAGTATATTCCGTAAATGCACAAAAACCGTTTTAAGGGCTACATACTTTATATTGTTGATATTGGATTAGCAAAACAATTATGAGAACGAAACCAAGGGATAAACCCCGCTTTGCCGGGAATTACCGGATACGTCAGCGAGTATATATATATATATATATATATATATATATATATATATATATATATATATATATGTATATATATATATATATATATATATATATAATATATATATATATATATTGTGTGACTGTGTGTGTGTGTGTGTGAGTATTCTCGTCTGACTTTAATTAAATGAACTCTTTCTTTGAAGGAGGGGCTGATTTTAAATGAAAATAGAAAGCTCCATCATTGAAATGTAGATAACAAAAACAACGTTCCATTTTAAACTGGAAGAAGGCCTTGCATATTTTTACTGTTCCACCTACAGATGGCATTTGTAATATTCAAGTTAGTTATTTATAATGTGCGAGTTAGTTGGCTGTTTTCTTTTTCTGAAAATCCAAGCTTATCCAGATTGTCGCTGAAGCATTTACTCACAAAATCAAGTGCACCAATTTATACCAATTGGTATAAATGTGAATGTATAATTTGAGAACAGAAGATGGAGGTTTCAAAGCAGTTGTCAATATTTATCCTCTTTTTCTTTCATTTTCAAAAAGATAATCACATCAGTAGGACAGCTAAAGTCTATGACAGTACATAATTTTTCCAGCCCGTTATGTATGTATGTATGTGTATGTATGTATGTATGTATGTATGTATGTATGTATGTATGTATGTATGTATGTATGTGTTCCTGTGGGTTTATACTTAGGAATTTTAATTTTCAACTACGTAACTTTTATTTCCATCGTATTCCATGGGATATCCTCAGGCTGATCATGGCCTTGTGGCTAAAATAATTTGGTAAACAGATATTACATTGAAAATCGTCGTGTGTGTGTGTGTGTGTGTGTGTGTGATAGCAAGAAAATGTATTAGCTTTATGCTGAATGAATGAAGAAAAGACATGTTTGACTTTCCAGACTTACTTAGAATAAATAAAAAAAAAAGGATGAAAAGAAGAGACGAAGTTCATGCACTTCTAAAAGAAAAAGAAACTTTGATGTAAGGCATTATTGTGTTTTGAGATGAGACATCAAGGTGAGTTGTAATGTGCTGTGAGACAAAAGTAAGGACGAGGGACATGGAAAACTGGTGTAGGTAGAATTATAATTAGACCTGATGGTAACCCGAAGTAATCAGAAATGGAAATATTGTGGAGCACAAGTTGGTAATATTAGAAATAATTTCGTATGGATACAAGCGCGTCTGAGCTGAACGTGTCTGCATGGAGAATATATTCTAATGTAGAATACCAACACAGACAACAAACAGAACGGTTTAATGATCAATTAGCATGAATGAAATGTTTGACCATGCTGATTTATTTGTTCTTCATTGCAAAGAAAAAACACACGAAGTGAGGCAGCGGGGAAAATCATCCGGAAATCTTTCTCTTCTCGTAATCGTACGTGGATTAACACTTTTCCCCTTTGCTGTTCTCTCTCCCCACCCACTCTGTTTTTCCTTCCGATGAAAAGCAAATAAGTCCGAGATATAAAGGATTTCTTTCTTTCAACCATTCAGGATCAAGTTAATTCGACTTTTTATCTTGTTAGTTATTGTTTGTCTGAGTTGAATGTCATTCTATATTCGAATCGATTTTTTTCTATGTTGACGCGGTCAAACTCGTTGCTATTCTATAACTGAATTACCCACTGGATTATCACTTCAGATTACTTAGAATTATCATCTCAGATTACGTATTTTATTTACATTTTACACATACATATATACATACATGCACATATGAAAAGGAATATTTATTCTACACTCTTGTAATATACACGCACACATACAGATATATATACACACGCACATAAATATTATGAAGATAAATATTTATCTTATACATTTGTATTGAAAAGTAGGCAGTTGTTTGACTTTTATGGTTAGAAATTACCATCAAATCCAGTGGAGGCCAGTTCTATTAATTTCGTAGAGCAAGGATAAACTGTTGCAAAATAGAATTGAACCTGGATCTCAAACTCTGTATGGCTATTGTCTTATTCTTTAGAATGTCTTTCACTGCATATGACTTCTTGTTGCCTCTAACTTGGAGCTACCATTTATTGGAAATCTTGTAGATTACGTTAATGTTTTAAAATCTATCGCTGTGGTCATTATTTTTTTAAGCCATGAATTGGACAGCGAGTTATTTTTAACCATGAAACTAAATATTATTTCTGATGTAGGCATAAGGCCAGCAATTTAAAAGAGAGGAGATAACCCAGTATTGGTTAACTGATTCTTTATTTTCTCAAACGATGGAAGGATGGCAGGAACAGTTGACACTGAAGGATTTGAATTCAGAATGTAAAGATCCAGTAGAAATACTGAAAAGCATATTTTTCGACGCTCTAACGATTCTGCCAGCACACTGACTTCATAAGCCTGGGTATTTTTTTCTAATTTTAAGGCAGCGAGCTGGCAAAATCGTTAGCATGTCGGGCAAAATAGCAGCATTTCGTCCATCTTCATTTTCCGCTGATGTCAACTTTGTTTTTTATCCCTTTCGGGATCGGTAAGACAAGTACTAGTTGAGGACTGGAGTCGATGTAATCGACTTACCCTTTTCCTCTAAATTGCTGGCCTCGGGCCAAAATTTGAAATTGATTTTCTTTCTAATTTTGGCATAAGGCCAGCGATTTTGAGAGGAGGGTGAAGTCGATTTCATTGATCCCAGTGCTCAACATATACTTATTTTATCGACTCTGGAGAAATAAAAATAAAAAGTTAACCTCGGAGGAATGGATCTTTGATTTAAAGAACCGAAACAAATACCAAAAGACAGTTTTCCGACGCTCTAACGATGTTACCAAAATATCAAAAATAATAAATTTTCTGGGATAAATAAAATAAATGTGCCTTTTTAAAGATTAGCCAGGCTTATGGGCCCGGTTTCCCGGTTTCAATGGCGTATGTGTTCCCCAGTTGGATGGGACGCCAGTCCATCGCAGCGTTACTCATTTTTGCCAGCTGAGTGGACTGGAACAACGTGAAATAAAGTGTTTTTGCTCAAGAACACAACGCGTCGCCCGGTCCAGGAATCGAAACCACAATCTTACGATCATGATGTTGACACCCTAACCACTAAGCCACGCGCCTCCACTTTCTGGGATAAATGGAAACTATTAAAAGAAAACAAACTTTGGGGCCTATTGAATGTTGTACTGATTTTGTTGTAATCAAATCTTTGGCTATTGTTCGCAGGTCTGAATTTGAAAAAAAAGAAAGTCTTTTATATATTTTTTTCATTTTCTAAACCATCTTATGGTGCTGCAGTTGTTACTATGAATATTGTTACTTTTCGTAAAGCTATCGTGTGTTATTGCAGTTCCTGCTTTTTCTCTTTTTTGCTTCTTTTTGTCGTCGTTGTCGTTGCACTTGTTCTTGCTTAGCAGCAGTCGGCTCTAGTCGAACAGATCCATGAAAATAAAAAGAAAAGTTGATAACCTTAAGAAGGTATTGTAGAGGCAATTAGTTGAATATATCGTAGATAACCTGGTGTAGTACGGTGTAGTCCAGAAATATCATATCCTGCAGTATGTTGTGAGGTAGCTGTGTATTGTGATTCTCAGTTTCAAAGTAATTGTAGTTATATAGTACTTCTGTTTGCTTAAGTGAGAGAACAGCATACGGAAATGTTTGCAATTTTATCAATCTCAAACCCGAGTTCAGTGGCTGATGATTAATGACTTAAGACTGAATTACATCTCTTTTATTGCAAATTGAATGAGGATGTGACATACGAAAGTATTTCAATTACTAGCAACTATTCAACCAATGGGTCATTTTTGATAACAGATTTTCTTTAAATCTTTAACTTTATTGCTTTTTTCTTTATCATAAATCGTCTGTAATGTTGTACGATTTGCAAAATTAAACACAGTTTGAGGAGACTGCATCTTTGCAATTCTAGAAAATAAAGTCCCAGTATACATTTTAGCAAGTGATAGTTTCTCGCCGCCATTTCTTTTATGGTTTTGTTTGTTTACATTATAGATAACAGAGTACATTTTCCCTAGCACAACATTCAGTCATTTATTTTGTCCGTTTTCTCCTTCATCAGACATCGTTCTAGTCGTTCGAACATTCTAACGACATTTTATAATTCCTAGACGTTTTTCCTACCAAACTAAATGCCACTGTTACTATGAACAAAGTTTGAAGCACCAATCAAGGTAAATAATGAGGACGAACATTAAATGTTAGCGGGAGAAGTTGCTGTCCTTAAGGCAAATGCGAAAGGGTAACGCATAATCTTATCAACAACCGACAAATGTAAGAGTTGCCCCTTAATATCAAGTGATAATCGCTGCCACGGTTTTGTTGATTGCATAAGATGGCTAGTTATGGATTTGATGAATGTAATGTCAGTAAATATTCGACTCTGTGAAAATAGTTGATTGAATTTTAGATGAATGACATGTAGATACAACCAAAGATGGAAGTTTAGCTTTAAATTTAGTCCAAAGTAATCAAAATTGTGATTGTTCGAAGATTCGGAAAACGGTAAAATGAGAAATGCCTGGAACAACAAAAACTTCAGTTCCTGTGAAGCAATTGTTTACTTCAATGTTTCCAATCTTTCCAGTTATGTTAAATTTGTTTTCATCAAGAGATCTTGCCTTCTGATATAACTTAGAATACGATTTAACGCCAAGCTTTTTCGTAACAACTTCGGGAATAAAAAGTAATTCACTCCGCAATTAATTAAGCCTCCACTGATTGGACTTATTTCCGTTTAAACTTTATTTCCACCGAAGTCTTTAGCGGATTCATACAGCTGATATTACTGAGTTTTCGATAATTATTCGCAAAATATCTTATCGTTTTATAATTAACTAGCAGTATCGCCCGGCCTTGCTCGGGTTTGTTTCGACCCTTTAGAATTGGAATTTTTGAAAAGTAAAAGTTTTACATTATGTAGCTTGTTATTCTCTTTAAGTGAACATTTTTCTGGTTGAAATACACCGAAAACTGGCGACACAGCAGTCAAAAAAATCGTAAAAATTAGGGATTTTCATAGAAAAATAGCACCTTTTTTATGTAAATAATTTTTTTGTGTTAACATGGTCCGATTTGAATTCTTTTCTTCTACGAAAGGAAGAGCAAGCCTTCTTCTATCAAACTTTCAATTTTGATCAACTTGCGCCGCAGGGTCTCGGAGAAGATATTGTTAGTTGAAGGCTACCAAACCTGCCATACACAGACAACTTCAGTTTTATATATAGAGAGATATGCCATTTATCAACAGAACATTCACTGCAGCTACATTTTTGATACCTACCACAAACAACTATCGTTTGAACTGAAGTTAATTCTCCAACAGCTGGACATTCCATTGATGCCCACCACAAACAAATGTTGCTTGAATTGAAGATTTCTTAACAACGTCTACATAAAGATTACAATCATTCCTATTAATGTTTTCCATCACACAAATAGTGGATAGTTCCACCTCGACTGTAACAATTACATCCTGCAACGTTTAGATGTTCTCAGCTTTATGATACGAGACAAAGTAAAGCAATGTCAAACGACCTTTCGATTGGTTTCCTTGTTTAGTCTTTGGTAAAAAGCATCTCTAATAGCCACTTCCGCAAAGGATATAAGAAATTTACAATATTTTGATATTTATCTATGATATTTTTGATATTTATCTATGAGAACTAACAAAATCAATACAAGATTGTCCTGGTTATTATTTCAATGGATAAAGTCTTATTCGTCCACTGAATATATTTTACTGTTAGTAAATTTAGATGCAATGACAATTATTATTTTCTTTTTTGTTCTTGAATAGTATGTAACATCATCTCCAACGCCATCTTTTGTCATTTCAGGTTACTTAATTTTATTGCAGTAACCGGCCACCATATCTCAAAGACTTAAAACAAATAAATCCACTATATCGTTCTCGTCTAGCTTTGTAAATCTAAGTGTGAATATTGTAATCCGTAATTTCCATGTAGACTCAGTATCCAGCCATGGATGTGTTTCAAAATTCACAGGTGGCTGTGTGGTAAGTAGCTTGCTTACCAACCACATGGTTCCGGGTTCAGTCCCACTGCGTGGCACCTTGGGCAAGTATTTTCTACTATAGCCTCGGGCCAACCAAAGCCTTGTGAGTGGATTTGGTAGACGGAAACTGAAAGAAGCCCGCCGTATATATGTATATATATATATGTGTGTGTGTGTGTGTGTGTGTGTGTGGTGTGTGTGTGTGTGTGTGTGTGTGTGTGTGTATGTGTGTGTGTGTGTATGTATGTATGTATGTATGTATGTAATGTATGTATGTATGTGTGTGTGTGTGTAGAGCACCCTCAATCAAAATACTGAAAACGCCCATATAGACAACTGGACTTTGAATTGCTGCAAATTACTCTGAGATTGATAAAAAAACTTGGCATTCATGTACTTGAGTCTATTCTATTTACCATTGCCCTACCAATACATAGCTTTGTGTCAATATAAGAAAATAATAATACTGCGTGTTCTAGTAGCGATAAGGACATTAAATGACTGTAGTGGGAATATTCAGCAATCACCCTATGTTGCGATCCGTTAGAATATTGCCCATGGGTGTCAGCAAAATCTAACCAATTGCGATTTTGCATGGAATAGGCTCTAGCGACCGTTTTATCTTTAAGTGCGCTTCCTTCTGAACCCATTCATCATTATAAATTCGGTACACCTCGACTACTTGATAGAGAGATTTGGGAAGCAGCAAGGTAAGCATTGACAGACACTGTAAGCCAACAGAGACGGCTACAGCAACTGACAACAAAAAGGTAATGAACAATCGGAGGACAAAAAACATTGGAAATTAGTAGCACAGCTAGCAGCTAACTACTCTTTAACTGCTACTACAACTACACCAAGAGCAATAACATTTAGAACTCTCGATGTTTTGTCGTTCGTAGTAACGACAAAACCTCGACAAATTTCGTTGTCTCCTTCATCATGCAAATGGTGACCCAAACGTTTAGCAAACATCTCGCTGCCTTATCTCCTTTGTACAGGTCAACATAAATGAAATCAAAAATGTCCAACCCATTCAATATTTGGATTTAGAA
>NC_043001.1:90035834-90040834 GCF_006345805.1 Octopus sinensis | reverse complement strand
ACAGACCATGGGATTGCACCTAGAAAGTTACCGTCCCAGGCACAAGTCCGGGCAAGGTTGTTTATGGAAGACCAGCAGTCGCCCATGCATACTGGCCTCCTCTCTCCACGCCACCAGTGTTATCCAAGGGAAAGGCAAAAGCCGATACAGCTTGGCACCTGTGACGTCGCAACTCATTTCTACAGCTGAGTTAACTGGAGCAGCGTGAAATAAAGTCTTTTGCTCAAGAACACAACACGCAGCCCGGTCCGGGATTCGAGCTCACAACCTCACGATCGTAAGCTCGACGCTCTAACCACTGAGCCATGCGCCTTCACCAGGGTTGGTGACACTATAAATTAAGAGAATATTAAATTTACGCGGCTATGTGGTAAGAAGTTTGCTTCCCAACCGCATGATTCAGGGTTCAGACTCACTGCGTAGCACATAAGCAAGTGTCTTCTACTACCGCCTCAGGGCGACCGAAGTCTTGTTGGTGGATTTGGTATATGGAAACTGTAAGAAGCCTGTCGTATATACATGTGTGAGTGCCTTTATGCCTGTGTTTTCCTCCAAGTACCGCTTCACAACCAGTGTTGATGTGTTTACGTCCCCGTAACCTCGCTGTTCAGCAAAATGGCTTAATGAAGTATCATCATCATCATCATCATCATCATCATCCTCATCATTTAACGTCCGCTTTCCATGCTAGCATAGGTTGGACGATTTGACTGAGGACTGGCGAACCAGGTGGCTGCACCAGGATCCAATCTTGATCTGGCAGAGTTTCTACAGTTGGGTGCCCTTCCTAACGCCAACCACTCCGAGAGTGTAGTGGGTGCTTTTACATGCCACCGGCACGAGGGCCAGTTGGGCGGCACTGGCAACAGCTACGCTCAAATGGTGTTTTTACGAGCTTTAAAAGTAATAAATACAGGGGACGATTTGTTCGATCAAAATTCTACACTGCGTTGCCCCAGCATAGTTGCAGCCTAATGATTAAAACGAGTAAAAAAGGAAAAAAATAAAATAAAAAAAGATAAATGGAATACAGTAACTGTACATTATAGTATAAATGGTATAAGTTTATTAATACAAAGGCGGGAAGCTGGCAGAAACGTTAACGCGCCGGGGGAAACGCTTTGCGGTATTTCGTCTGTCGCTACGTCCTGAGTTAAAATTCCGCCGAGGTCAACTTTGCCTTTCATCCTTTCGGGGTCGATTAAATAAGTACCAGTTACGCACTGGGGTCGATATAATCGGCTTAATCCCTTTATCTGTCCTTGTTTGTCCCCTCTGTGTGTAGCCCCTCGTGGGCAGTAAAGAAATAGGTATAAGTTTATTAATACTTTACTGTGCAAGACAGAGACATAGCTAATAGGGGAGCAAGAGCGACCGCTCCCTACGAGCAGATTTTTCAAAACCGGCGTCTTTTCAACAGTGTTTTTCTTTATTTCACTTGTGCGATAAGAGTCGAATCTGTTTTTGTTAATCGCATGGTCTTGGAAGAACTTTCCGTGGTCATTCGACGAAGCTCCTGTGTTTTTGAACTTTCTGCTCAATCTCCTGTGATATGTTGATGGCTGCTGAAATATGAAGAATCAAAATTAACCCTGACGTCATAACCTCTCGACCCTGGGCGATCCCGTGTAGTTTCATCTTTTATTCATGTCACACCTATATCAGTAGTTGTAAGTTTCTTACATGATGACATTGTTACTGAATCACAAAATTAATGAATGTAGAATACAATTATGTATATTATAACGGAGAGGAGTAGATGAAGGTGTGTGAAGGATATATACGACTTGAGATGAAATGAACTGGTAAGCAACGATTTATTCTCCGTTATAAAATGCAATGAATGCAATACATGAAATAAAATAACATAATAGGTTACAACGATGGGTTTGTGTGAAAAACTGGACTGATCTTGTAGGCAAAGGCGACGTACTGTTTGGTGGTGTGTAGAGGCAGCCGTTGGTCTGTTGGTCGTGTAGTGTTCATTCAACAAAGACAGGCATCTCGTGGAGATGAAAGCGGATACTGGCTTGTGTCAGAACATCGTTGCCGGAGACGAGTTGCGTGTGGTCAGTGGCGAGTGCCAAAGACCTAGAACAGTCGAAATCTGTCTTTCTTATAGAGTAGTAGGCTGCAAGAAGTTGGTAATTAATTTCCCACGCAAGGAAAAATAAAGTGTTGCGCCAACATGACTGGACAGCTGAAAACCGACCAATACAAGCAACAGGTTCGTTTAATCACACAATGGGAGTATAAATCACTTCTCCTACAAACTAATGAACTATTTCGTGTAATATAAGAGAAATGAGTTTTAAATTATTTGGTATGTATCACGGTGCCATTTTTTTATGTGCTCGCTCTCCTAACTTTAGAACTTGGCTACACTACTGGTGCAAGCTACTTGTCCGCGCAAGCTGCTAGTCTGTGTAAGGTTCCAGTGAACTAGTGTGGTGGCTGCAAGAATTTGCAGTTCCTGTTCGTGCATTAGTGCGGATTTTGAGAGGTTCCA
Source organism: Octopus sinensis (assembly GCF_006345805.1). Lineage (NCBI taxonomy): Eukaryota > Metazoa > Mollusca > Cephalopoda > Octopoda > Octopodidae > Octopus > Octopus sinensis. Next base: position 90,038,325 of record NC_043001.1, on the reverse strand, counting down.
GGCAATCAGTGTCCGGAATGTTTGTGTTGTATCTGTAATGTGATTTAGGGTATATAACGCCTTTAAAAAAAAAATTTAAAAACCAAAACAGGTTACTCATAACTAGAATGTCTCTGATCGCGGGTCTGCTCGGACAATCGAAGACCATTGGCAAAACTGCATTAACAACAACCACTACCAGTACACCACTAATACAGTCACTACTATTATTATTGGTTTCAAATTTTTGGCACAAGGTCAACAAGTTCGGAGGGGGTACCAGTCAATTACGTCTACCCAAGTGCTCAACTGGTACTTATTTTATCGACCTCGAAAGTATAAAAAACAAAGTCGACCACTGCTATTATTATTAACGACATAGAATCTGATTAGCTAGCTGAATCGCTACTGTGCTGGACAAAATACTTTGCGACAAAATGCTTTGATCGGCTCAGTTCAAATGCATTCGAGGTCAGCTTTGCATTTCATCCTTTCAAAGTCGATAAAATGAGTATCACTTGAGCACTAGAGTCGATATAACTGACTTCCCTTCCCACCAAAATTTCAGGTCTTGTGCCTATAACAGAAAGAATAACGGTACCAAATTTTGCCACAATGGCAGCAATTTTAGGAGAGGGGATGAGTCGATTACATCGACCCTAGTGTTCAACTGGGTCTTATTTAATCGACCCCGAAAGGATGAAAGGCAAAGTCGACCTCGGCGTAAGTTGAACTCAGAACGTAACAGCAGACGAAATACGGCTACGCATTTCGCCTGGCGTGCTAACGTTTCTGCCAGCTCGCCGCCTTTGAATAGCACAATACCATTAATAAGGCAACAAACTGGCAGAATATTTAGCACGCCGGGCGAAATTCTTAGCGATATTTCGTCTGTCTTTACGTTCTAAGTTCAAATACTCCAAAGTCAACTTTCCCTTTCATCCTTTCAGGGTCGATTAAAATAAGTACCAGTTGAATATTTGTGGTCGATGTAATCGACTTAACTACGCCTGGGTGAGAGTATAAAACTGTACCCCTCTGCCAATCTATGTCAAGCCAGTGTAGAAGAGTACTCTCTCAAACCAGTATAATCTGTTGGTAGAGAGAACATGCTGAGGCCTTCGTCCTGCAGTGGAATGAATATTGGTAATCCAATCCAAATCATTCATAACATATCGAGTGAACCTCTCTACACTACAACTCAATCTGGTAGAAACATCAGCCAGATCTTACTCAAATCATTTCCTCATCTTGAAAAGAAAAGCACACACACACACACACACGTATGCACATATACATTAGCTTGTACTGTTCAGCAATGGAAATGGCGTGGTACGCTGGAGTGAAGGACAATAATTTCTACTTTTCAATTTACGAGGAGGAGATGCATACACCCAGTGGCGTAGCTAGAGTGTGTGCCACCCGTAGCAGCCCTTGAGCTTTCCACCGTCATCACCACTACCACCTCCGAACCAGAGCAGCCTATACAAGCTTATATAACAGACCCAAAATTGCGATCCCCATAAAATCGTCGCATGAGGCCGACCGTCCCCTTGCCATCACTACTCCTTCCCTAGCCTTGCTACTGCATATAGTGTCTAAACCCACACCGTATCAATCTCAACCTCAGCTTCATGGACAAGAAACCGATGCTGTAAGTACCAAAATTAAAATAAATACTAGAGTCGATTTGTCTGATTAAACCCTTGAAGATGGTGTTCCAGTATCGCCGCAGTCAAATGACTTGAAACAAGTAAAAGAATAAAAGGGTAAAAGAGTATTAATGACGATGTAAGTTAACGTTAAGGCAGAGGGTTTTTAAAAATGCACGTTATAATGTGTTTATAAAACATCTTTTTCTCTTGGCTTTATTGAGAAAATTCTATAGTTTGTAAGATATTTGCTTTTTTTTTCTTCAATTTCTGCAATTTCAACCAATCACTGACGTCTATTGAGGTAAAAAGAAACATTCTGTGCCGTATGAATATGTCCCTCGTTTAAGAAACAGATTGGGTTTATTTACATTTGTGAAGAAAAAAAAGATACCCTTCCCCCACCCCTAACCCTAACCCTAACTAACCCTAACCCTAAAACAGATTGAAATGCAATAGATCGATACTAGGGTCATAATTATGGGTGACAATTTCATATGACACCGCTAGAAAAAACTGCCATTCAAACCGAAAAGATCCGCAGTTATTTTAGAGATATGTTATTTTAGAGGGCGGAGGGTTGGCAGAATGGAAACAAAAGTTTCTTTGCAGTATTTCTTCTGGTTCTTTACGTTCTGAGTTCATATTCCTCCCAAATTAATATTGCCCTTTTCATCCTTTTGAGGACGATCAATTAAAGTACCAGTCAAGTACTGGCGACGACGTAATCGATAAACATCCATTCTTCTCAATTGCTGGCTTCAGTTGTATGTTAAAATCAGTTATATATGTATTTAGTAAACGCACGTTATTAAGGTCAAACACAATAGCGTAGCATGAACAAGACCACGGGGATGGTT
>NC_043001.1:90008334-90028334 GCF_006345805.1 Octopus sinensis | reverse complement strand
TATATATATATATATATATATATAATATAAAATCTGTTGTGTCTGTCTGTCTGTCTGTGCGTGTGTGTGTGTGTCTTCTAGGAACTCGGGCATCCTCCATCCGATTGCGCTCAAATTTGATATGTAGATACCGACGATATCAGGGCGTGTATATGTCTTGAAAAAATTACAAAAATCGATTCCAGGTGAGAATGCGATCGATAAAGCCGTGGGAACGTGCATTTGTACGTGCAAGTACATCAGCTGTTGCGATCGATACTACGCGTACGCGAGAAAAATGCACGTGCAGTTTCCTACATGTTTGATCGGATAAACTTATTATTGTCCCAAGTACGTTCTCATAAATTCATCATGCTTTTCCATCTAGATTTACCTCCAGCTAACCCATTTGCATGCATCGTTTTTGTCCTGCTTTTCTCCCGTCAACCCGTATATAACTGCACCCTCCATTTTTAGTTGTTTTTGTACTGCTTAAAGGCACGTTTCTTTCCTGCCAAGCTTACTATTTAAACCATGTTTGTGTTCGCCCAGTCAGCAGCTTTATCATTACTGGTACTTTAAACTCTTCGGTTGCATATTTGTGTCAATAAAATCATTTTTCTTTGGATCAGAAAAAAGTCTATCTTTATTTCTTCTTTTGCTGGTGTCTCAAATTTAGGTTAAATCAGTGTTTCTCAAAAGGGAGGCCTAAGGGACAGTCGGACAAGTTTTGAGAAAATTTAGTTTAAATGTTTGACAACTCAGCACCGTCCATTAAACGGGGGGGGGCGTTTTGCTGGTATATAATGTATGTATGTATGTATGTATGTATGTATCCTTAAAAATCCTTTAAAATGTTTTAGCTCGAAGGCCGCAGCCATGCTGGGGCACCACCGCTGTATACATGCATAATTTATGTATACATGCATAATTATGTATACATGCATAATTTATTAGCGTCACCAGCTGACAGCATCGCTTGTTTCCGGTAGTGTTCTACCATAAGTTAAGGATCGAAATCGTTCAACCAGAAAATAATTTACAAGCTCATCATGTAAGTTAGTCAATCAAAAGATTCCAACACACAAACAGCTACGTCCTGTCAATAAAATGACGTTATGGATGTCACGAGAGAGGAAAGTGTCAGGAAATACTTATCAACGTGACTGAGCAAAAGTGTAAATTCCACTGAAAAGAATGATTCCTGACTGCTGTGTGTCTCCCAGTGTGATTAGATCTAATTTGTCACAAGAAACAAAAAAAAGGCATTTATCATGAGTCAAGATCTACAAGCTTAGATATAAATACATTTAAACATAGAGGTGCTGGGACATAAACAACGGCTTCTTTTAAACTGCAGTAACAGAAGCAACAACAGCAACAGTAACAAATTAATTCGCAGAGAGAGAAACTGTCAGCGTAGGAAAAAGATTTTCCTGTACACGTCCATGTACATAGTTTGTATGTTCGTATGTGCCCACTATATGTGTGTATATATATATATACATATATATAGATATATATATACTCTTTTACTCTTTTACTTGTTTCAGTCATTTGACTGCGGCCATGCTGGAGCACCGCCTTTAATCGAGAAAATCGACCCCGGGACTTATTCTTTTGTAAGCCCAGTACTTATTCTATCGGTCTCTTTTGCCGAACCGCTAAGTAACGAGGACATAAACACACCAGCATCGGTTGTCAAGCAATGCTAGGGGGACAAACACAGACACACAAACACACACACATACATATATATACATATATACGACGGGATTCTTTCAGTTTCCGTCTACCAAATCCACTCACAAGGCTTTGGTCAGCCCGAGGCTATAGTAGAAGACACTTGCCCAAGGTGCCACGCAGTAGGACTGAACCCGGAACCATGTGGTTGGTAAACAAGCTACTTACCACACAACAACAATTTAACAAATAAAACATATGCATACATACATATATGTACATACCTACATCTATATGTATATATACATGCATATATATATATATATATATATATATATATATATATATATATGAGTATTGCTTTTACGTCCTGTTCTTGTCATTTTTTTTTTTTTTTTTACCCTTCTGCAAAAGAATTTTATTTAATTCATTTTGCGGAAAGGACTGCTTCGGCCGGATCGTGTTCTCCCCTTACCTTCGAAACACACATTGAGTCAAACAAGGGCAGCTGATGAAGGGGAATATTCCTTGTATTGTTTGTCTTGTACTCTGTTTTTTCGTTGTTAAAAAAAATCCGTTTCCTTTTTTGTTTTTGTTTTCGTTTCTCGTTGTGTTCTAAGTTTATTTGTGGTGTCCTGTACTCATATATATATATATATATATTATATATATATATATATATATATGCATGTATATATACATATAGATGTAGGTATGTACATATATGTATGTATGTATGTATGCATATGTTTTATTTATTAAATTATTATATGACTGAGCGCCTCGCGTCATTTCTTATCCTCCAAGTAAGTTTATATATATATATATATATATATATATATATATATATATATATATGCATGTATATATACATGTAGAGGTAGGTACGTACATATATGTATGTATGTATGCATATGTTTTATTTATTAAATTATTATATGACTGAGCGCCTCGCGTCATTTCTTATCCTCCAAGTAAGTTTATATATATATATATTATATATATATATATATATAATATATATATATATAATATATATATATATATATATATGAGTATTGCTTTTACGTCCTGTTCTTGTCATTTTTTTTTTTTTTTACCCTTCTGCAAAAGAATTTTATTTAATTCATTTTGCGGAAAGGACTGCTTCGGCCGGATCGTGTTCTCCCCTTACCTTCGAAACACACATTGAGTCAAACCAAGGGCAGCTGATGAAGGGGAATATTCCTTGTATTGTTTGTCTTGTACTCTGTTTTTTCGTTGTTAAAAAAAATCCGTTTCCTTTTTTGTTTTTGTTTTCGTTTCTCGTTGTGTTCTAAGTTTATTTGTGGTGTCCTGTACTCATATATATATATATATGCATGTATATATACATGCATATATATATATATATATATATATTATATATATATATTATATATATATATATTATATATATATATATTATATATATATATATACGACTGGTTTCTTTCTGTTTCCGTCAACCAAATCCACTCACAGGGCTTTAGTCGGTCCGAGGCTATAGTAGAATACACTTACCCAAGGTTCTACGCAGTGGTACTGAACCCGGAACCATGTGGTTGGTAAGCAAGCTACTTACCGCAAAGCCACTCCTGCGCCAGTGTTAACCTTTTCCTTGTAATGACAACGCACGCATACACGCTCACAAAATAAATACCAGATCTGTACTGAAAATGTAATCAATTCGGTCGATTACATTCCGCTATTCCATGTGTGACTCTGTGCTAAACCTATAAACGATTCGTACAAGATTCTTTCCAAGAATGTTGTACGAAATCATTCGTGGAATGAAGTGAGATATTTTGACTGATGCTAGATTGTCTTGTTTAACTGGTCTGTTACCATGCCTTGTTTTTAAAATTACTCATGATAGCAGAAGCGTATCTAAATGGAGACGAGGGAATGCTCCACCCCACGTAACACTTTTATGAGGACGGCACTTTGGGGTCTGCTTTATAACCCTGAATATGTATGGGGTGGTGGACAGAAAACTCAAGGGCTTCTATAGACAGTACACCATGTAGCAACACCATAGATGGATACTTTTCCCTTTTTTATCAAATTCCATGTATACGTTTTATTAAAGCGTAATAACTAACAAAATATTTTCTACACTGAACTATTTTCTTAGCATGACACTAGTGGTCACCAAATATGCTCTTATGCATCGTTTTACTGGATTTTTTTTCATCGATCATAAACTGTTCATGTAACTATGTACACTCCTACTGTTTTCCGATTTCGTATTTTACTCATACTAAGTGACAATGTCATTGGTATTAAGTATCGTTAAGGCGGCGAGCTGGCAGAAACGTTAGCACGCCGGGCGAAATGCTTTGCGGTATCTCGTCTGCCGCTACGTTCTGAGTTCAAATTCTACCGAGGTTGACTTTGCCTTTCATCCTTTCGGGGTCGATAAATTAAGTACCAGTTGCGCACTGGAGTCGATGTAATCGACTTAATCCGTTTGTCTGTCCTTGTTTGTACCCTCTCTGTTTAGCCCCTTGTGAGTAATAAAGAAATAGGTATTAAGTATCGTTAATGTTGCAGTTTCCATCAAGGTGGTGAGCAGACAGCATTTCGTCCGTCTTAACGTTCTGAGTTAAAATGCTCAAATGCTGCTGAGGTCGACTTCACCTTTGATCCTTTCGGGGGCGGTAAAATAAGTACCGGTTGAGTACTGGAGTCGATGTAATCCTCTTATGCCCTCCCTCAAAATTACTAGCCTTGTGCCAAAATTTGAAATCAATATTGTAGTTTCCACCACAATGACCAGTTCCTGATGCAGTGTGGTGGTGGAGTGTGTGCCTCAATGACACTGAGAAATGTGCTGGCGGAGTGCAAGCTATTGATAGGGTCTCCCACGTTAGTCAGTTCAAAGAATAAAGCCAAAACTAACATGGACTAACTCTTCCTAGAAATAAAAATGGGTTTGCGTACCCTACATTAAAAACTAAAAAAATTCAACGTTACGGAAGTACCAATGACGTTTCAAAACCAATAAGATTTGAGAGAAGAAAGTCTTTGCTGAGGGATACATGACGCAGTGCAACAAAATCAGAAAGCAAGGATCCAACTTGAGAAAAGCAGTAAAGACAGCCCAACTTTCTGATCATTTCTGAATTTCAAATTAATTCAGTTTTTAAAATTCTTATGATGTGTCGCCAGTGTTTATCACTTGTAGTGTTTAAATCATATTTGAGGGTTATCAACTTATGTTCAAGTGTTCTCTATTTGTTGTTTCCTTCGTAAGAGCTTAATAAATCTCCCCACGTAAACCTAGAGCCTACCGTACTTTAACAAATGCTTCCTACGTTTCTTGAATATTCACTTTAGAGGATTTGGGAAGAGATTTTGCAACTGTTTGTTTCCATGACATCTTTTAATATATTCTTTTTTCGATCGTAAAGATAATATAAAATAAATCTAAAGTTTATTTTACTTGAAAAATTATCAATCGTTGGATGTAAACAGAAGCTTAGTGAAATTTTTGAAAATTGTGGTGACAAACTGTCTGTGTGATTAGATTCTTTTCTTTTTCTTTTTTCTAAAAACAAAACATTTTCTTTTCTTTTAAACTGTGTTCTGTTTTTTAAATTAATCTCCAGTTGGTTGTACTTGTCTCTTCCTTTGCATCTGATGTTGCTGCTGTTGTGGCCGCTACCGCTGCTGCTGCTGCGGCTACTGCTGCTGCTACTGCAACTACTTTCTACTAGTGTCTGTGTGGTAAGTAGCTTGCTTACCAACCACATAGTTCCGAGTTCAGTCCCACTGCGTGGCACCTTGGGCAAGTGTCTTCTACTATAGCCCTAGGGCCGACCAAAGCCTTGTGAGTGGATTTGGTAGACGGAAACTGAAAGAAGTCCGTCGTATATATATTTATATATATATATACATATATATGTATATATATGCGTGTGTGTTTGTGTGTCTGTGTTTGCCCCCCCCCCCATCGCTTGACAACCGATGCTGGTGGGTTTACGTCCTCGTAACTTAGCAGTTCAGCAAAAGAGACCGATAGAATAAGTTCTAGGCTTACAAAGAATAAGCCCTGGGCTCGATTTGCTCGACTAAAGGCGGTGCTCCAGCATGGCAGCAGTCAAATGACTAAAACAAGTAAAAAGAGTACGTACCTACTTCTACTACTACTACTACAGGAATATCCAATAAATGGATTTTATGGCAATATGGAAATATCGTATACTCTTGTACTAATAAGGAAAAGGCCTCTCAAACTAAGGAAAAAACAAAAATAAAATATAAATCCTGAAGCGGTTCTCTCAAAGAGAATATTCACCTTCTCCTTCATTGTGTGTGTGTGTGTGTGTGTAAAATAAACATCGAATGATGAAGTTAGCGCTATTGCTTTTATTACATTGTTTACTATCATTTCAACTATTTACACTTTGACTAACCTTGCGTTATGTTCATTAACATGTTAGCAATTATTGACTTAATCATATACAGAGTGTGCAAATTGTCTCTCCCAATCTAGCTGGGAATAGTTTTATCGTATACACTCTTCGGGTGATTTGCTGATTTTCTGTTTGTTAGTACAGTAGCTTCATAAGGTAACTTTGCCCTTTCAGTTTTCAGATAGCCGTTATCCGTAAGAGTGCTTCACTAGGCAAACGCCTGGATTTTATATATATATATATATATATATATATATATATATATAATATATATATATATAGGGAGAATTCACAAAACAAAAAAGGAAAGCAGGTGGTGTTGACAACAAACAGATGTATTAGTTTAACGCTCGGGAAGTGAAAAAGTCTTTAACGTTTCGAGCCTACGCTCTTTCACAGAAAAGAACACAGAAAGAAACAAGGAGAGAAAATAAAGAATGTATAGTGGCTATACATACATAACTACATACATACATACATACATACATACATACATACATACATACATACATACATACATACATACATACATACATACATACATACATACATATGAATATATATGAAATATAACTCGATGCAATTAGCCATAAGCCTTGATTTAGAACTGAGTGTTCGTAAGCTACCCGCCTGGATACTTTATCCATATCATGTAAGTATGTATGTATGTAAGTATGTATGTATGTATGTATGTATGTATGTATGGATGGATGTATGGATGGATGGATGGATGGATGGATGGATGGATGGATGGGTGGATTAATAAATTTAACATTAAAAGTTGTCAAAATTCCTTGAAATTTAATGCGACTACTTCAGAAATAACTATGATCCGAATCTTTTTGGTTTGAATTACCCCTTCTATTCCATAGAAAAATGTCAACAAACATTCAGTTTTTCATGTCAAATGCGAAAATTACAGCCATTTTGGAGAGAAATTAAAAAATATAATAGATGTGAATTTTTAACAGCTAGATTTTTTTTTCGCTACCTTAGGTAATTAAACTTATCTATTCTCGACGTCCGAACCAGTAAACTATATTATATATAATATATTCCAGTAGCAACCAGCTGAAGCCGTTCTGAGGTTAAAGTTAAGGCAGGAGTTAGTGTTAAGATTAGTGTTAAGGTTAGGGTTTGTAGTTCATCGCAAAATTTCATTGCAACGATTAACTTATTTTATTTTATTTTCCTTCATTAAATATTTTCCTCGGTAAAAGTTTTGTAACGTTTTTTTTTATTATTAATTTCTCAAAATGTAACAAGTTGCGACTATTGTTGTCAACAAAATCCAAAGAGAAAACGATAGTAAATATGGAGCTTTCCTTAATATTGCTACGGCGTAAAGTGATGGATCTGATTGGCTAAAGTTTAAAAAGAAATTCAGCCTATAAAGGTTCGAGACATTTTATATTAATAATTTCTCAAAAACATGTTGTGATATTTGTAACTGGCCTGAAAAACTACAATTGTGATGAAACTTTCAATAAAATCGGGAAAAGTACCGTAAATCTTCGAGTATAATCTGCCTTTGAGTATAATACGCAGGGGATTTTTAGGGGGCTGTACCTCTGAAAAACCTAAACCTTGTGTATAATACGCACCCCTTCTCTAACTTGAGTCGTGCATAATTAAGCCAGCAGCACCTAGTCGAACAAATGCCTCTGCGCATGTTTAATACAATAATGGTGATGTTCTTAATTGTTGTATGGGAATGTAAATATGATAGCAAATTGTTTTTGTTACATGTTATTCTGTGTTCTGAATACTTTTATTTTAATAAATGTTGCTTACTGCAAGTTATGGATGATTCTTTTATGACTTCATTGCTTTCAGGCTTAGCTTAATGTATTTTCGCGCCCGACATCACAAAATGCGTCTGAAAAAACACTGCCGGACAGCAAATAGAGACTTGAACATTGCTTAGAAAATATTTTTTTCAGTTTTAACCTCGTACGCACTAGGGATTTTGACCTATAAATTTTGGGAAAAAACGCGGATTATACTCGAGGATTTACGGTAGTTGAAACTGAAAAGTTCATTCGTCTCTCTATGATTTTAGTTTAACTGAGCAATTTGCTCTGGTATCTGCCTATTTAACATTTGTGTAGATCGTTATTGTTCCTTAATTCAAAGGAAGTATATTTTGTAATTATAATACTTCCACTAACAAAAATTACATAAGGTTGTATTCATTCAAGTTGACTTTATATATATATACATTAATGTTGTTGATGCCGCCGTCGTTGTTGTTAATAGCCGTATTGCTTGCAGAGGTAATCAGAGTTTCTGTTATTCGTGATAATAAAATAATAGCCAATTACTGAAACTTGCTGGTAAGTAAATACTATGAATACTTGAACAGTAACCCAAAACAAAAAACCGGTGAGTAGACTAATTTACACCAAAGTACATCTGATTATAATGTTACATGCATATTTATATGTATCTAAGTATGTCTCTGTTCTTAACGTTCATTAAAGTGCTAAATTGAGTAGCAGAGAAAGAAACGGTTCCAGAAGGAATTACTGAAATTTAGACGGGGTTCCGCAGATCATATTTATGTGTTTGTGTATTTAATTGCTCCTATAAACTTGTGTGATTATGTATTTCCAACGGAGAATGTTTAGAATATTTCAGGAGCGCTCAAACGCTACATTGTTGATGGAATCTCTCTCTTTCTCTCTCTCTCTCTCTCTCTCTCTCCTCCTCTCTCCTCTCTCTCCTCTCTCTCCTCCTCTCTCTCTCTCTCTCTCTCCTCTCTCTCTCTCTCTCTCTCTCTCTCTCTCTCTCTCTCTCTCTCTCTCTTTCTCTCTCTCTCTCGTATCCAATGTTTCTTCGTTACATAGGATTGCCATTCTATGTAACCAAGAAAACTGATATCAATGAATAGAAAAAAAAGTTACTAATTAGAGCACAAATATTGTGTACTTCGTAGAGAGGTAGAGAGATATAACTGTAATTTCACATTCAGTAGGATCTCTATATGCGAACCTAATCTGTTCCGGAGCCCCTGTTTGTTAACAAAATAATTCGTTATAAGAGTAACTAAAATACATTTAAATCCGTTCCAGGCGACACTCAAACTCCACATAGAGGCAAGAAATGGCGTTTTCTTTGTCCAGCCATCAGTAGCAAATACACACACACACACACACACACACACACATATATGTATGTATGTATGTATGTATGTATGTATGTATGTATGTATGTATGTATGTGAGTATGTGGATGTGTGTGTGTGTGCAACATTTACATATATGTATGTATATATGTGTGTACATGTGTATGTGTGTGTATGTATTTATATTTGCATAGGTATGCATTTATATTTCCCAATGACATAAAATCTGAAGAGAAATAACACTAAGTGCAAAATTCTATTTTAAGCTTACCTCTAATCCGTTCTCTTACAATAAACAATAGCGATAGAACTTAAATATAGCACAACAGAAAATGTGCACTTCATCAGGATATTAACATACAAAACCAGTTTTTCATTTCATTTTTATATCAGCTATTTTGTCCTAATGTCACTAACCACTTGATGTTTCATAGGGAACGTATCGTATTATAAACACTTCTGTTTGGCTTTGAGAACATGCTGATAGAACTAAGTACCGATGATGAATCCTAAAAATATCTTATAATAATTCTGCTTGTCATTGTGTTACTTAGCCCGTCGGTAACGTTTTCACTTGGTTAGAGAAAAAGGGAAAAACAAAAGAGGGAGAGAGAGAAAGAGGGAGGAAGAAAAAGAGGGAAAGGGGGACAGAGGAGCGTCCATGACGTGAGGTAGAGGGAATGTAAAGAGGGGAAGAGAGAGATGATGGTTGTGGCGGTGGTGGTGGTGGTGGTGATGGTGGGTGGTGATGGTGATGATGATTGGATAGTGAAAAGTGCATTTATTTTAATTGAGCCACGTTTTTTTTATATTACCCATCACTTAACGCATGCGCATATGTGCAATTCCGTGAAATATTCACGTTTACTTATGTGGTAGATATATGCAATTTAACTAAAGGTTGTATCATATGTACAGGATACTTTTCTTTTGTTTTATTTATGGGGAAAATGAAAAAATAAGAGTGAATATTCATTTTATGAGTGCTGTTTATTAAGTCTATAAAATTGTGCATAAAGTATATAAAGTGCATTAAGTAATCCTCGTATTCCAATTTCTTTAACATTTCAACGAGTAACAGAAGAGCGAATATCTTTCCATACAGATACAACACAGGCCACATTTTCAGGTTTTTAAAATAAAGTTTTCAGAAACAACCCAATAAGTTTACCATTAATTCCGTGAAATATCCACGGGTCCCCGGGTCCCGCTAGTATAATTATAACTGCATTATTTATCGATAAACAACTTGAGGAAAACTGCTGCTCTCAGATCGCAGCTATAAGTGAAAAAAAATACTACAAAACCACATATGCCACGTCACTTATAAATATCATTGCGCGCCTCATCTGAACTTGCCTTAAATGTTAAATCTGTTTTGAAGTTTGGATTTGGTTTTCACTGATTCGTTCTGATATCTAGTTACATATATTTAAAATGCTTCCATTATCTTTCATGTATTTCAGTTTTGATAATAAAACTACCAGTGATACACTGGTTATCGATTACCGTATTTAACGGCGTACAAGAACCGTTCTTTCTATTTTTAAATGTCTCAAAAACATTGTTCTATGGCCGTATTACGGGTGGGAAACCGAACGCCTTTGACTATGAAATCGAATGAACTGAATTCCTCTAGGTTCAATAATTAATATTAATTACGAAATATTGAAATCACAAAATAATTATGACTAATATTAGTTTCAAAATTTCGAGGCCAGCAATTGCATCGATCCCCAGTGCTCAACTGGTACTTATTTTATTGAACCCCCCACCCCCACCTTCCACAGAAGTATAAAGACAAAGTCGACTTCGGTGGAATTTGATCTCAGAACGTAGTGGCAGACGAAATACCACTAAGCATTCTGTCCGACATGCTAACGATTCTTACTAATTACGAAATATTCTTTTCTATTCCAGGCACAAGGCCCGAAATTTGTGGTACTTGATTTATCGATCCTGAAAGAATGAAAGGCAAAGTCGACCTCGGCGGAATTTGAACTCAGGGCATAACGACTGCCGAAATACCTATTTCTTTACTACCCACAAGGGACTAAACACAGAGAGGACAAACAAGGACAGACAAATGGATTAAGTCGATTATATCGACCCCAGTGCGTAACTGGTACTTATTTAATCGACCCCGAAAGGATGAAAGGTAAAGTCGACCTCGGCGGAATTTGAACTCAGAACGTAGCGGCAGACGAAATACGACTACGCATTTCGCCCGGTGTGCTAACGTTTCTGCCAGCTCGCCTCCTTCTAATTACGAAATATTCTTTTCTTTTCCAGGCATAAGGCCCGAAATGTATGGGGAGGGGGTCAGTCGATTAGATCAACTCCAGTACGCAACTGGTACTTAATTTAATCGACCCCGAAAGGATGAAAAGCAAATTTGAACTCAGAATTTGAACTCAGAATTTGAACAGACGAAATACCGCTAAGCATTTTGCCCGGCATGCGATCGTTTCTACCAGCTCGCCGCCTTCTAATTACGAAATATTGAAATTATAACAATAAAATAATTATTACTAATACTTAAAACAAGCCAAGATATCACAGTCTGTTTGAAAAATTGCTTAAGGTACATCGGCCATTATATGGGGAGGTCACATCATATTATAATTTCTTCTTGAGCATGCGTAAGCCACATTGATAGTGTGTTATAAGAAATATTTTTGATAGTGTGTTGTAAGGAACATTGTGACCAGCGATGTGTAACAACATTTGATAGCCTAGTCAGCCACGTGATATAGCTGATCTGAAAAGAATATAAGTTGAAGTACAGTACGTTCACAACATAGTTAATCTTATCTTTTACTTGTTTCAATCATTAGACTGCGACCATGCTATGGCAACACCTTGAAGAGTTTAGTCAAACAAATCGACCCAAGAACTTTTTGTAAGTCTGGTACTTATTCCATCGCACTCTCTTTGACGAACTGCTAAGTTACGGAAACGTAAACAAACTGACACCGGTGACGGGCACAAATGCAAATACAAAGTCATACATACATACATAAATACATACATACATACACACACGCACACACACGCACACACACACACATTTATATATGTGTGTGTGTGATCAACTGGAACTTATTTTATCGACCCTGAATGGCTGAAAAGCAAAGTCGATCTCGGCGGAATTTGAACTCAGAACGTAAAGACGGACAAAATGCCGCTGAGTATTTTGCCCGGCATGCTAACGACTCTGCCAGCTCGGCGCCTTAATAACAACAACAACAACAATAATAATAGTAATAGTAATAATAATAATAATAATAATAATAATAATAATATAATAATAATAATAATAATAATAATAATCCTTTCGGCAATGGGCACAATGCCTGAAACTTAGGGGTGGAGCAATTTGATTACATTGATCCCAGTGCTCAACTGCTACTTATTTCATCGACCCTGAAAGGATGAAAGGCAAAGACGACCTCAGCAGAATTTGATGAGAAGGAGAGAAGGAGAAAGAAAAAGGAAAAGAAGAAATCGGGAGAATGAAATGAAGACCAAGAAAAGGAGATGAAGGAAGCAGCAACAAACAGCAGAAGCAGCGGAAGAAGAAGAAGAAGAAGAAGAAGAAGAAGAAGAAGAAGAAGAGAAGAAGAAGAAGAAGAAGAAGAAGAAGAAGAAGAATTGTGATGATGACGATGATCAAAGGCATTTGGTTATGGTTATGAGTCATATCGTTCCTGATTTTTCACCATTCTTGAAACGGGAAAATTTTCTAAATACGCCAGGTGGAGAATTTGCAGATGGGATGTATGTCTAACCGATTAAAAAAAAAAGAAAGACCCAGTACATGCTTGCTACTTATCTTATCGACCTCTGGAAATACGAAATGTAATGGAATTAAATACTGCGAAACATTTAGTTGGCATTCTATTGTTTTTGTCAGTCCTTTGCCTTACTCGTAAAGAAAAAAATATGGATAAATAAAGAATGGAATCGATATCTCCAAGACGCAAATAAAAATTATAAAAAGAGACAACTATTTGCCATGAATTTGAATTAGAAAATCGTTGTTCGATAAAAATTGCGAAGTGGATTTCAACAGGGAGATTATTTCGTTTATCCATCAGGTACTGAGTAAATCCATCTCCCCTTCAGAGAATCCATCAGCGATAAGAATCGGATTACGAAGCAGCGTTTGCGTCGTGGTTATGGCATGTGAAGATTGAATAGATTGAAATAGACAGAGATAGAGAGAGAAAGAGAAAGAGAGAGAGAGAGAAAGAGAGATGAGAGAGAAAGATGAGAGAGGGACAGATAGAGAGAGGGGAGAGATGAAAGAGACAGACAGATAGACAGACAGATAGATAGATAGATAGATAGATAGATAGATAGATAGATAGATAGATAGACAGACAGACAGACAGACAGACAGACAGACAGACAGACAGACAGATAGACAGGCAGGCAGGCGGGCAGATAGATAGATAGATAGATAGATAGATAGATAGATAGATAGATAGATAGATAGATAGATAGTTAGATAGACAAACAAGCAGGCAAGCGGGAAGATAGATATAGATAGATAGACAGATAGACAGACGGTAGAGAAGGGTACGGGTGAAGATTTATACAGAATGATCCATGAGTAGCTGTCTTAAAGCGAATATAAGGGTTATTTTGATCGTGAAAGGATACAATCGGCTTCAGTATCTAAAATTTCGTATCTGTATAGGCGGACGTCAGAGTCGTCACCTGCGGGATCTGGACGCAGAATGTAAAAGCAAGGCATTGGATTTTTATGACGTTTATTACAGTATTCAACGAACACTGACACCCAATTACCATGAAAAGGATTGGAATGAAGCACTTGAGTCCTAGAACAAGCAGAAATGACAAGCGCCGATACGATATTCATCAGACATCAACTGTACTAGAATAACTATGTTCAAAGGATGGACATCGAACGACTACTGAGATGACATCATGTTTGGTACAGCCGTTTCGGCGTCGCTGATTCAACGCTGACTTATTTCACATCAGACGTTTTAATGTTTCTCTCGTCTTTTCTCTACTTCTCTACTTTATTACCCACAAGGGGCTAAACATAGAGGGGACAAACAAGGACAGACAAAGAGTTAAGTCGATTACATCGACCCCAGTGCGTAACTGGTACTTAATTTATCGACCCCGAAAGGATAAAAGACAAAGTCGACCTCGGCGGAATTTGAACTCAGAACGTAACGGCAGACAAAATACCGCAATGCATTTCGCCCGGCGTGCTAACGTTTCTGCCAGCTTCTCTGCTTCTTACACTACTCCAACCTCTCTCTCTCTCTCTCTCTCTCTCTCTTTCTCTCCTTCTCATTCTCTCTCCTCTCTCTCTCTCCCTCTCTTTCTCTCTCTTGTATGTGTGGCTATGAGTCCCCCCACCTCTAGCCCAACACCACAAACTAAGCTGTCACGAATGTTTAGCAAGAGCTAAACACCCGTGGCAGGTTACTCTACAGCAAACACTCTACAACACTCACCGACCATAAGTTGTTTTGGTGGTTTAACTTCAGGGAACACTTGATCTGACTGACCTGTGATTAAAAGCAGTCCAGCTGTGACCATCCCGTCATTTTAGGAGTGTGTACAACTACGTTATCCGATGTATCCAAGACGGTAGCGCGTGGTTTGGCGGAAATTTGACTGCTATTTATTGCAGCTCGAGCAACTACACAGACGCTCTACCTGCCTGTCCGTCTTTCTCTCTCTCTCTCTCTCTCTCTCTCTCTCTCTCTCTCTCTCTCTCTCTCTCTCTCTCTCTCTCTCTCTCTCTCTCTCTCTCACCACCACTTTCTCTTATACACTCTCTCTCTCATTCTCACTCTCTCTCATACACTCTCTCCTATACACTCTCTCCCATACACTCTCTCCCATACACTCTCCCTCATACTTTCTCTCTCTCTCTAGCTCTTTCTCTCTCTCTCTAGCTCTTTCTCTCTCTCTCACTATATCACTGTGGATAGGTTGTTGCTTTTTTTGGTGGTGGTACCGATGTTGTTGTTGCTGTTGTTATCATTGAACGTCTGGCCAACGCTGATCGAGCAGACCAATGATCAAAGGCACTCCATCCGTGACCATCTTATCTTTCTTCATCTGGATGATGTAGTCCCAGGAAGTCGAAGACTACATCATCCAGCGTTCTCCCTTTATTTAAGAAGATAAGGTTTTATTTGAGGGAAATGTGGCTGCTATTTCTAGCAGTCAAACAACCGCACATAGACTCTCCTTTTGGTATTCGACACAGCAACGTCTTTCTCCGTGACTTTCGGGGGGGGGTGAAAAAAAAAGAAAATTACTAGGCATCAATCGAAACCAGTTCGCAAGTAGTAGTAGTAGTAGTAGTAGTAGTAGTGGTGGTGGTGGTGGTGGTGGTGGTGGTGGTGGTGGTGTGGTGGTGGTGGTGGTGGTGCAGGTAGTAGTAGTAGTAGCAGTAGTAGTAGTAACAACAACAACGACAACAGTGGAAACAGCAAAGCGGTTAATATGACAAACAATATCAGCCGTCATTTGATATAAACTACAGCAGCAACTACAGCAGCAACTGCAGCAGCAACAACAACAATAGCAGCAGCACAACACCAGCAGCAGCAACAGTAGTCACAATACAGCAAACGTATCCGTAGCAGTAGCACTATCTGCAATAACAGCAGCTTCATTTAGGAGTCTCTGCGTAGTCGTTCGACCTGCTAAAAATAGCAACCAAATGTCCTTCAAATTTCAATCTACGATCTTTCAAAAAACGGAAAGGACATTTTGGATAATGGAGTTCTAGATACAATGTTTGATACAAACAAAAAGGCGGAATAGTCACGGCTGGAATACCTTTGATTATACGTTTACTCGATCAAGTATGACATGGGATCTATTATAGCAACAGTAGCAGCAGTAGTCGTGGCAGCAGCAACAATTACAGCAACATGAATAACGGCAGTTAATCAAGCACCATACCATCATCAACGACCGACCTCTTCGTGCCGCTCTGTATTAAGGGTTGTGTTACCATAAGTGGCACGGTCAGATACCAAACGTTTAACAACACTAAATCCTCCTTGGACAGAGCCTGAAAGAGGCTACAAAATACATGTTGTGAGTGACAAGGTTTTGTCGTAGTGTTACAGCCCTAAGCTCAAAACGTTTAGCAGAGGACCAATGGCTCATGGTGCTGCAGTGATAGTAAGAATTAGAAGATAACAATAACGACAATGATGACCGTTCTCAGTAATATTATTGTTTCAAATTTTGGTAAAAAAAAAAACAGTAATTTTGGAATGGGGGAGTGTTACATCGTCCTCAGTACTTGAAAGGCAGAATCGATCTCGGCGGGATTTGAACTCAGAACATAAAGAGCTGGGAGAAATGCTGCTAAACATTTTGTCCGACGTGCTAACGATTCTTATTTCTTTATTGCCCACAAGGTGCTAAACAGAGAGGGGACAAACAAGGACAGACAAAGGAAATGCGTAACTGGTACTTAATTTATCGACCCCGAAAGGATGAAAGGCAAAGTCGACCTCGGCGGAATTTGAACTCAGAACGTAGCGGCAGACGAAATACCTATTTCTTTACTACCCACAAGGGGCTAAACACACGGAGGACAAACAAGGACAGACAAAGGGATTAAGTCGATTATATCGACCCCAGTGCGTAACTGGTACTTATTTAATTGACCTCGAAAGGATTAAAGGCAAAGTCGACCTCGGCGGAATTTGAACTCAGAACGTAACGGCAGACGAAATACCTATTTCTTTACTACCCACAAGGGGCTAAACACAGAGGGGACAAACAAGGACAGACAAAGGAAATGCGTAACTGGTACTTAATTTATCGACCCCGAAAGGATGAAAGGCAAAGTCGACCTCGGCGGAATTTGAACTCAGAACGTAGCGGCAGACGAAATACTATTTCTTTACTACCCACAAGGGGCTAAACACACGGAGGACAAACAAGGACAGACAAAGGGATTAAGTCGATTATATCGACCCCAGTGCGTAACTGGTACTTATTTAATTGACCTCGAAAGGATTAAAGGCAAAGTCGACCTCGGCGGAATTTGAACTCAGAACGTAACGGCAGACGAAATACCTATTTCTTTACTACCCACAAGGGGCTAAACACAGAGGGGACAAACAAGGACAGACAAACGGATTAAGTCGATTATATCGACCCCAGTGCGTAACTGGTACTTATTTAATCGACCCCGAAAGGATGAAAGGCAAAGTCGACCTCGGGGGAATTTGAACTCAGAGCGTAACGGCAGACGAAATACCGCTAAGCATTTCGCCCGGCGTTCTACCGCTTCTGCCAGCTCGCCGCCTTTGACGTGCTAACGATTCTACCGAGGATTGGTTGAAGCAAGTTATCGCCTTTCGTTTGCAATGTTTTACGTCATAAATATTCTTGTATAATAAAACTGCTTTTAAAGCGCAGCATTTAAACGTTATTTCTTTCCATTTGTAAACTCGCTGCTTGAATTAACTGATACAACGCTATATCCAAAGAGAAATATATGCATGCTCGTAAAAGTCGTAATACGACTGTATTTCAAAGGTTTAAGAGTGCCTTTAGTAAATTGGCAACGATGTCCAAATGATCGGAAGAAACCACTCGGAAGACCTCTAAGACGATAGGAAGATAGCATAATCAAACAATTAAAGCCTAAATGGAAGAGAAAGATGCGATCAAGGGGGGAAATGGAAGCATGTTGTGTGCAGCGATGAATAAGACCATCGCATAGCCTGGCAAAAGGAAGAAAGATATCAGGAGATGAGAAGAGGCTGGCTAGACTCAGAAACAATGGATTTTCAGTCTGGGAGATCGGAGAGGAAATAGGCCGGCAATTCTTGGTAGCACGTGAAGAGATTAAAGAAAGAACGTAGGGATGGGTATCAGAGTCAAATGTTAGTTCGTTGTGAGTAAGAGAAGTTGATATACTAAAACAGCAACAAGTTATAGGAAGTCGAGGATCGTGACAAATAGCGTTAAAAGCGATTAAACGCCGTTTCGTTTGATCCACTTGAAATTATGTTCACCTTTATAGGAAAGAGCAAGTTGAAGAGGCTAAATGACGAGCTAGCGAGAGATAAAAAAAAGAGTCAAGGGATAATCTAGCGAGATTGAAAAGAAAACTATGCTTCACAAATCGAAGATGAAACACATCTGACCTAAGACACGGCCAGATGTATACACAACATACTAAGTTACTTTCCACAGTTTTATTGAACATTTGATGTTTAAAATCTAAATATTGCATGGTAGAACTCTCTCCAACAAAGTCCTTTACAGCAGGATCAAACTCGAGATCATGTAGTAACTAAATGAACTTCTTAACCACGCAGTCATGCTTCTTTGTGGCAAATTGCAATACTGTACTAGGCTTGTTATACAAACGAATGCACTCACTACATTTGTATACTTCAAACCTTCGGCTCACTCGCTACATTATAACATAATAACACAACAACAAAACATGTATGTGTTTCACAAAATTTCGTGACTGTCATGCCTCAGTGATCATGTATATTGGTGTTTACAGCAAAACACAACAACGATAATAATAAGAATCCTTTCTACTATAGGCACAAGTTCTGAAATTTAGTGGGAGGGTCTAGTCGATGTTATCGACCCCAGTGTTTCGCTGGTACTTAATTTTTCGACCCTGAAAGGATTAAAGGCAAAGTCGACCTCGGCAGAATTTGACGTCAGAACGCAGGCACGGGCGAAATACCTATTTCTATTTCTTTACTACCCACAAGGGGCTAAACACAGAGAGGACAAACAAGGACAGACAAACGGATTAAGTCGATTATATCGACCTCGGTGCGTAACTGGTACTTATTTAATCGACCCCGAAAGGATGAAAGGCGAAGTCGACCTCGGCAGAATTTGAACTCAGAACGCAGGCACGGGCGAAATACCTATTTCTATTTCTTTACTACCCACAAGGTGCTAAACACAGAGAGGAGAAACAAGGACATACATATATATATATATATATATATATATATAATATATATATATATATATATATGTATGTATGTATATGCATATATTATATATATACATAGAAATGTGTGTGTGTATGTATATATATATTTATATATATGTGAATGTATGTATATATACATATATATATAGATATACATTTATATGTATATATATATATATATATATGCATATACATGTGTGTGTGTGTGTGTGTGTGTATATATAAATATATATTTGTATGCATGTATGTATGTATGTATGCATGCATGTGTTTGTGTATGTCTATCTATATCCATATATATATATACATATGCATATTCACAGCGCTGCAGTGATGACGACTATAAAGTAGTCCTTCAGACTTGATATATAGATGGGGAAATATTTATTTGCTTGCGTGTTATTTTACGGAATTTTCATCTTTTCCTTTTTTCTCTTCTTCTTTACTGCTTTTCTAAACCTTCAAGCATCACTTCGACATGAACGTGATCATGTTTCCATTACTCTTAAAATCTTCCTGTATATTTCGATATAAAAGAAATCGAGGTATTTTTAGGTAAAGTTTTACGTCAGTTACAGTCTGCCCAGTATCGATCTGATGAGATTCTGAGTACAAAACTACACAGCATAGTGTCAAGGTTATCGAAAACCTTCGATGCATTTTCATTCAATAAATGTTAGCAGGAAGCGATACATGTTTGTTTAAATACATGCTCGTCAAATACACACACAAACACACATACATACACACACGCACACACATGCAC
>NC_043001.1:89990834-90003334 GCF_006345805.1 Octopus sinensis | reverse complement strand
ATACGATCAGCGCTGGTGACACCATTCCATTTAGTGACCTTTCTTCCTCGAAATCCGAAACTCGATCAGTTTGGTTAGCGATCGCTCTATATAACAAACAAATCGCCAGCAAACATTTTTATATGTAATGTCTATTACCTCTTGTAATCGATGACTTAATTTTCGTGCGAGTGAATTTGTGAGCCACCGAATTACTCATTAGCTGAAGGAATGTTGAATCAATCAATCAATCAATCATTCAATCAATATAATGGTTAGGTATGATTATCATCAATTTTAAACTTTATCGACTTTGGAAATTTGAGTTGTAAATTAAATTAACTAGTAATAGAATATGGACATTTCATGGAGAATATGTAATGCCTGTGATCTTTGTCAAATTAAAATTTCTTATATGAATTCATATTTTTTATAAGTCTTTCCTCTCACTGCGGGTGTAATTTTAAACAAATGTTCTTGTCTCATTACATTAAATATATGAGTACTGACTTAACTAGTTGTTTTCTTCGCAGAAGCCATCACTGGGTAACCCTCCCACAGTCATTCTCCCTGCAACTAGTATTATACTAGTTGCCGCACTTGATAATGTCTTCTGAGAGAAAAGTGAAAAACTAGAATTTCAAGAAGGAAGTACGAGATCTGTGAATTTAATCTGTAAACGGGACAAGAATAATAAAGTTTGGCATGTGATTGTTTGTTAGCCGAAAACAGATATTCAAATTAGGATTTATCAAAAACGGTTGACTAAAAAACAACAGATCGAAGAAATAATTGTTCGAATAAATAATTAGCCAACTGTAGCAAATATTGACGTATTAAAATAAAATATTAGAATACTAACATTTATCACGAACATTTGACTAAGAAAAACAATTGATCGAAGTAACAGTTGTTCGAATAAACACATCCGAAATATAGCAAATATTTGTTTCAGATTTTAGGACTAGGCCAGCAATTTTGGGGGAAGAGAGTAACTCTGCATGTAGACAGTTGGTCAAAAATAGTAAGTCGATTACATCGATCCCAGTGTTCAACTGTTACTTATTTTATCGACCTCGAAGGGATGAAATGTAAAGTCGACCTCTAAGGGATGAAAGGTAAAGTCGACCTCGAAGGGATGAAAGGTAAATTTGACCTCGGCGGAATTTGAACTTAGAATGTAAAGGCGGAAAAAAAGTGCCGTGACTAAGCATTCTGCTAGTTCGTTGCCTTAAAGTATAGGGAAATATTAAAATAATTTTTCAGACAGCTATAATATATTTTATTAACATATAAAAACCAGTGTTCACGTGTGTGTGTGTGTGCTGTGTTTATGTTTGTAGTCTCAAAAAGGTACGTTTTTCATAATCTAAACATTACATACACGCGCGCCTACACACACGTACACGCTTATATGCTAGCTATTGCGTATAACATGAGATCATAACTGTATTTTACAATTTTATTAAACTGCTGATTTTTCGTACAGTAAAAATATTAGAACCATATTCAAATATTGAATTACTTACCTCATAAACTGATCTTTGTTATGAAGGAGATGAAGGCATTATCATGTGCTATACTGATTTTCAAACTGTAAGCAGAAACATCACATACACACACAGTTTTTATCTTATTAGTTTTTATCTTACTTCAGGCATTTGACTGCGGTCATGCTGGGGTACCACTCAAGAATATTGTATACAATTTTTTAATTTAAAAATAAAAGTCTATTTTAGTAAAGTATAGCAATGTAATTGTTTTCTTTGGCCTTGTTTCCGTATTTCGAATATTTGCTACAATTCGCTTATTTTTTATTCGAGAACTTCTTACTTCGACCAATTTCGAGTAATTGGTTTTGCTCAAGTGCATTTCTATCAACTGTTTCCGATAAATTGAGCCGAAGTTCAATTTATTCTTCGTGATTGTTGCTGCCTAAATTTCATTGGTTGGACATATTTTCCAATAACAGGCTAACAACATTAGTGGTGAAAGCCTAAAGAATAAAAGAAAAAAATTGATGTACATGCTTTGAACTCTCCGACTCGATTCTGATTATAACTAAGACTTCACTTTGAACTTGTTCACTTGATTCTGACTATGATTTTGAGGATTCACTTCAAACTTGTCTCCTCGATTCTGAGACAAACTCTAAGACTTCACTTCTAACTTATCCACTCGATTTTGAATATGACTGTAAGACTTCAGTTATGTTTTGTGATAGTAGTTTTCGCATTCTATCTAACGGGTACAGTATATCTGCTATGCTGTCATTGATGCTTTTTCGACCCAAACAAAATCGATTATTGTGTTTAACTATGCAATGTATGGCAAAACCACACTAATTCTCTTGGAATTTTAGGCATAATCGTTCTATCAATCTTTCAGTTGGTTGAGAAACCATAAGTCCGAAACTTAGGAATATTCTAGAGGTAAAGATATTCCGTCGTTATAATCATTAATTTGCTCTAAATTCAAAACCAGAATATATTGCAGTTGCGTTGCGAGGATCGCAGCGCAACTGAGGAGGGCACTAGTATCTTCAAGAAGGACATTGGGATGCCAAAGGAAAACACTAGAATTTCAAATCTGAAATGACGCATCCGTCGAAGAGGACGCTCGAAACTTTGTTATAATAAGGATGCTATCAATGAAGTGGACTACCTTATTACGTTTGTATGCATGAAGACTGTGACTGATCCCAAACAGTTGTGGAGGGTTATAAAAACAGGACTAATTGCTGCAGAGTTAAACTGGATGAAAGAAGAAACCAAGTCCGCCAACTGTTTTCTGCAATATCTGCAGGTATGATAATACCTGCATGTAAGGTGTATGAGAGTGTGAGACGCTTTAGCACAGCCGTTTTGGTGCCGCATATTTGACGTCACTGACTCGACGCTCACTTATTCAACATCAAGCATTTTGATGTTTTCCTTGTTTCAATGTTTCTCTCGGTCACCTCTCTCTCTCTCTCTCCCTCACCTCTCTCTCTCTCTCACCCTTTCACATCTTTCTATCCCTTTCTCTCCGTTTGTGTGTTTCTATGTCAATCGTGTTCAATTAAGACATTGTAATCTCTCTCCCCCCTTTCTCTCCCCTCTCTCTTTCTCTCCCACTCTCTCAAACTGTTTGTGTATATTTCTGTGCTTGTGTGTATGTGTTTTAGCATGCGTGTGTATATTTTCCTCCAGTGCCAAAGCGTACCGTCACCAAAACAAGTTGAATGTCCAATCAGCCATGCCAAATCGTCAACATCCAAACAGCTGCACCCAGTCATCTTATTCCAGTCTATCATCACACAACCTTCCCTCATTTCTTGCTATCAAGTCATATTCAAATACAAGTGATACCCAGGAAGTTTTCATCTAATTCTTCTACTACCAAGTGATTCCAAATATACTTATTTCGCACCACTGGTTTGCTAGATCAGTTTCTACAATTCCGAGACGAACTTTCCGAGACAATCTTTAGAACACGTCGTATTTCTTTCCTTTCTGGGACTTCATTAGGGGATTAGGCAGTCATTTTTACATGAGGAATCATGCAGGACTTATGCAGACGCCTGGCAGGATGGATCCTTCGAACTTTCAAAACAAGAAAAAGGGAAACTATGATGATCCCCTGGAGAACTTTCGTTCTCAGCCGTCTGGATTACTGCTCCCAATTGTAGTCACCAAACTGTAAAATTAACGATGGAACTCGAGGCGATCCAGTGATAAAAAAAAAAGGTTGACACAATGCAACATATCAACTACAGGGAGAAACTGAAAGAGTTTAGGCTTTACTCCCTGGAGCAAAGTCTGGAAAGATATGTAGTAATATATATCTGGAAAATCCTAGAAAAACACATGCTAAACTTTGGCATTATCAGTTACATAAACAGCAGAACGGGGCGCCACTGCATAATACCAATAATCCCATCATTGACGTCAGAATACAGAACCAGATACTACAACAGCTTTGGCTTCAAAGGCCTGCAGCTCTTCAATATCCTCCCAAAAGCCTGAGAGACTTGCATGGCGTAGATGTACGCTTTTTCAAAACAAAACTGAATCTCCTTCTGTCAAGAGTTCCGGGTGAACCTACTTCAAGGCAAGAAACACAGTTGAGGGCAATAACATCGAACTCCTTCATCCAGCAAAAGTCACATATCAGAGAAAGTTTAGTGAAAGAGCAGCAAAGTAAACGGCGGTGCTCAAGCATGGCCACAGTTCTTGAACTGAAACTAAGAAAAAAATATCTACATCATATCTATCTACAAGCTATGTAGACTGGGTCAGTTAGAAAAATGCTTTTTACTAGAGACATAAGGAAACATTGTAATCTGGTTACGGAAGGTCTTGGACAGCTGGGACTCTCGCAAATAAAAGCAAATTATATATATTAAAAACAACGTGGAATAAAGATAGAAAAAAAGTACTCTACACTACTTTGAAACGTAACTCAGAACAGAGTCGACAATTCGCTAATGCTGACAAAATAATCGATATTGCAAATCGATTGATATGTATGTATTGGTTTATAAACCTTGCTTTCTGTCACCTGCTACTAAATACCATCTCAACTATTTGTTATTTTAACGGTACAGCAGAAGATAAATGTGCAACAACAAAAGCAACATCAACAACAACAACAGCAGTGGCAGTAGCAGCAGCAGCAGCAGCAGCAGCAGTAATGTCAACAGAAACAGTAGCAACAAAAATAAATAAAAGGCGACAAAAGCAACAGCAGAAACGGCAGTAAGAACATGGTTCCAGCAAACAGGCACGCATTAACGTGGTTGCAATTTAAAAAGAAGAAAGAATAAAGCAAACGGAAAAGAAAATGTTTTAATCATCCAGTTGCTGGATTCAGATATCTAGAAATTGGACATTTTGTTGTGTGTGTGTACATAAACACATACATACATACATACTACATACATATATATATTAATATATATATATATATACATAAACACATACATTCATATATACATATATATATATACATATATATATATATATATATATATATATATATATATATATATATATACATATACATATATGCATATATATACATATATGCATATATATATATATATATATATATATATATATATATATATATATATAATATATATATATATACATACATACATATATATATATATATATATAATACATATATGCATATATACATATATACATATATAGATATACACATATACATATATGCATATATATATATACATATACAGATATGTATATATATACATATACATATAGGCATACACTCACACATACAAATATATATATATATATATATAAATATAATTGATTTAGGAAACAGGAGATGGATTTGGTTTTAGTCTTTATTCCGACCAACGATCGTTTCGGCCTGCCCTGAGACTGTCCCTTATGGGTGGGATGTTGCGCATCATTTTTTTGTTGCATCACTTTTGCAGTTTGGATTACGTCGGGTACATGGATACATAAGCTGGGGTCCCGATAAAAATATTGAGTTCAAGCAGTCATGATGATATTTGCCCACTTTCATAGAAAGCGTATATATGTATATATATATATATAATATGTAACCAAACGATGGAAAAACTAGTGAAATACGTAAACAGCGAGAAAAAATGGAAGACAGGACAAGTAAACACAGAGAAAGAAGCCTTCATCAGTTATAGGCTGTCTATCTATTCCTCATTTCGAGCATTCAACGACAATATGAATCTTCAAAGACAGTTGCTCCCATAAATTTTTAAATAAAATTTAGGATTTATGGAGAGTTAAAGTTGAGAACAAAAATATGAGGGTGGAGACATACAAGGAAATTGAACCTGAACAAACATGGAATGTAGGTAGACCAGAATGAAAGGAAAATAGTGGACGCTGGGAGAAACATTTTTTCGAAAAGAGAAAAGATAGAAGAGAGAGAGAAAACACGTCCGTTCTTTTAAACTTCCGTACAGGAAAAGAAAGACGGATGATAGTCACGTGTGAGCAACGAGAGAGGGAGAGAGAGAGAGAAAGAAGGGAGAGAGACAGACAGATAGAAAACGCTGTACAAACAGTTAAGTATTTATATACGAAAGAGGTGACCTTTGACAGGACACCTTACATACTAGAAAGGGCAATCAAAACCCAAAATATGAGTTTGGAGTTAACTATAAAAATATTTTTTTTTATTTTCATTCTCTTTGAAATCGCTTTTATTCGTAGTTTGGGTTTTGACTGTCCTTTCTAGCATGTAAGGTGTCCTATCAAAGCTTAACTCTTTCGTCTATAAATAATTGTTTGTACACTATCATATATGAAAATATATTGTCTATTGACTTTTTTACGCGTGCTAGCCACCGGTATGAAAATTTTTCTAAATGTTCTGCCCTTATTTTCACAGTAGATAGATAGATAGATAGATAGATAGATAGATAGATAGATAGATAGATAGATAGATAGATAGATAGATAGATAGATAGATAGATACATACATACATACATACATACATACATACATACATACATACATACATACATACATACATCAACAGGCACATAAGTGTGCGTGAATATAAACGGATGGATGTACAGCACTTTAAGTTTCAGTCTGTGAAACTTCAAGAAATTTCTTCTCTGCCTCGAGCTATTCAAGTATATATTTTATTTAAATTTTATGACATGTTGACGTGCTGTTTTAATACGCTTGTGTGTCTAGCAGTATGTGTTGCAACAAAATGTGTTGCTTCCTTTTTTTAATTAAAAAGATATTAGCATTTAATTTGGATGCTTGTTGACAGGAGTGACTGTGTGGTAAGTAGCTTGCTTATCAACCACATGATTCCGGGTTCAGTCCCACTCCGTAGCACCTTGGGCAAGCATTTTCTACTGTAGCCTCAAGCCGACCAATGCTTTGTGAGTGGATTTAGTAGACAGAAACTCAAAGAAGCCCATCGTATATATGTATATATATATATGTGTGTGTGTTTGTGTGTCTGTGTTTGTCCCCCCAATGTCGCTTGACAACCGATGCTGGTGTGTTTACATCCCCGTAACATAGTGGTTCGGCAAAAGACCGATAGAATAAGTACTAGGCTTTCAGAAATAAGTCCTGGGGTCGATTTGCTTTACTAATGGCGATGCTACAGCATGGCTGCAATCAAATGACTGAAACAAGTGAAAGAGTAAAAAGAGAGTAAAAGAGTATGTGAGGGTGCTTTTTGCGCGGTTTTTTAAAAAGAAAGCTGCAGATCATAACTCGGACTTTCTTGAACCACAAACAGAGGAGCAACTTTCTTTTCGGTGGTCAGAAAATCATATCATGTGTGTCTACAAAAATGAAATGTCACCACTTCCATTGTTTCTTCGGTCGTGAGAACGTGGAAAGTGTACTATTGTGACTTCTTCGCTTACAGTTTCACTGCGACTGCTTTGTTGGTTAGCATATATAAGTTTCAGGATTATATATATTATTTCATCTATATAGGCAGTTGGGGAATGGCCAGGTTGACAGCTTGCTCAATGGCAAGTGGACCCTGCGCCATTAGAATCCATACATGGGGGCCCATGTTAGTATCTAAGGGGCCCCATCCCCTCAAGTTTGAGAAATTTTATTCACTCCTGGAAGAGTGCATTAATTATTCCAGCCTGGCTGCGTTTGTAGACAGTTGAAAAGAATATTTTTAACAAAAAAATTAAATAATAGCATTATAGTTGTGGGTGGCTCTCCTTGTAGTTGCGGGTGGGACCCTTAGTCTCCTGGCAACCAATATTTTTAGACTGCGTCCGCCACTGTATATCGGTCAGTCGTTCTAGTTGCCATTGCCTGGTGCGTGTAGCTGGTCAGTTAACAGAGCATTTAGTTACAATCCACATGCCTTCTCTTTCTTTCTTTGAGTGGGTACTCCTTTGGCATTGTATAAGTACAGCATGTAGAAAATTAGCTTAAAGAATACAATCAATCCATGATCACAGAATAGAGACGATAAGGAGAAAAGTCGACACAAGCTGTGTAAGGAGGTGGTATCAGCAGCAGCAGCAGCAGCAGCAGTAGTAGTAGTAGTAGTAGTAGTAGTAGTAGTCCGGAAAGGCTCTGGAATCCGAGGTTCCGGAAAAATCGATGCTGTACTTGGAAAAGGAAATAATCTGGCTTATCAAAACAGAGTTGGAGTTGTTACGAGAAAATATATATGAAGTATTTTTAGATTATATTTAAAGAAAAGTAGAAGCTGCACAATGCAAGTTTATAGTTACACACGCACGCACGCACGCACACATTTCTTTAAAGACATGAGTGTGTTCCAGTTTTATTTGAGATCTCATATATTTTCATATCAGTTTTTTATAGTTAGTTTGAAACTAAAGTTCTTAAATCTATATTCAACGTTTCCAGACTTTCAGTCTCGTTTTCAATATTTGAACTACAGGTACGTTGCTTCTTCTCTCCCTCTCTCTCTCTCTCTCTCTCTCTCTCTCTCTCTCTCTCTCTCTCTCTGCACTCCATCGGTTACTAAGACTAGGGTTCCAGTTGATCCGATCAACAGAACAGCCTGCTCGTAAAATTAACGTGCAAATAGCTGAGCAATCCACAGACACGTGTACCCTTTGCGTAGTTCTCAGGGAGATTCAGCATGACACAGAATGTGACAAAGTTCACCCTTTGAATAACGGGTACAACTAATTTTTGCCAGCTGAGTGGACTGGAGAAGTGTAAAATAAAGTGTTTTGCTCAAGGACACAATGCGCCGCCGAGAATTGAACTCACTTTATGATTATGAACCGATAACCCTAACCACTAAACCACGCGCCTTCAAAACTTCTTATATACTGGTCGAAATTTTGAAGACTTTCAACCACGTCAGAAGTCATATGGTGTCACAGCACTAATGGGTTGTCCGGAAAGTTCGTGCCGATTTATAGTAACTTACCCTTCGACTCATTTTAGAACATGGTTGAGTCCATAAAATAGGATTTGACACCTCCATTTAGAGCACAGTTTAAGCTATCTTTACGTGGAAGAAGGTTTGTGTTCCTATAACCTGTGTTAATTCTGTAACCCTTTAAAATGGAAGATAAGGAAGTTCATTTTTGGCACTTGATGCTTTCGGAACCAGACAAAATTACTGCAGCTCGGCTGGGATGTGTTACCCCACCTCCATATTCACCAGATATTGCTCCTTCGGATTTCCACTCATTCAAGTCTCTGCAGAATAGTCTTAATGGTAAAAATTTCAATTCCTTTGATGACGTAAAAAGATACCTTGATGAATTCTTTGCCATTAAACCACCACAATTCTGGGAAGAGGGTATTTTTAAGTTAAAGGAAAGATGGAGACGCATTGTGCAACAAAATGGTTCATATTTGGTTGATCAAAAATGTAATGGCAAG
Organism: Octopus sinensis; assembly: GCF_006345805.1. Classification (NCBI taxonomy): domain Eukaryota; kingdom Metazoa; phylum Mollusca; class Cephalopoda; order Octopoda; family Octopodidae; genus Octopus; species Octopus sinensis. Next base: position 89,993,980 of record NC_043001.1, on the reverse strand, counting down.
TATTTATTGACCTTTTTCTTTCCTTTAAAAATCGACACGAACTTCCCAATAAAATCTTTACTGGTTATATTTAGGGAAACTATTTGTGTGCTGAGAATGCCGTCTCCGAATGCAAGCATCGATGTATCAGCCGATAAAGTAGCTCTGTAGGTGTTTCGACACTTTCCACCGCATCATCAGAGCTACCCAAGCATCCCACAGATGTAGGCCGCAGACATTTCACATAATGACACGAGATTTGTTAAATTAAGTATTACGACTCTGGCGCAGATGCTTCTACCATCCTCGACGCTCGTTTTTGCTGTTTCCATTTGTGCTCACTCTTGAGCAAGATGTAATGGTTTACTTTCTCAGCAGCTTCCAATAGTTTTCTGACAACATCTTTTTCCTTTTCTTTTTTTTATTATTTTTGCCACAGCCTATCCAAGACTCCTGAACATTGAACGGATCCTGGTTACAACAAATGCTCCAAGTTCCACGTCTCTAGTACTAAAGATTAGATATGAATAAATATAGAAGAAATGAGGAAATACAGAAGCTATTCAATGCAACTTTTCGTCCGTGCGCGTGTTTTATATAAAACAATAGATCATTTTATTTTATATGATATTTTATCAAACAGAAATTAGTACTTATATCTGAGCTGACATTTTTCAATCACACCCAGCTGAACTTCAATGTTTGCAGTTCGAAAGTTATTTTACGAAGAACTTTTTCTTCGCTACGCCTTTGCTTCGTAACAGTTGCCAGCCAACAGATGACGAAAAGCACCTACTAATTACATGATTAATTTCTGCGGCCACATATCTAGAAAGAAAGTCAATTTTCTATTCAAGTGCGAATTTTCGAATCTTCTCTTTTCCATCCTGGTGTTAATAAAACAGTTCAGGGAAAATTTGTTTAGAATAATCTTCTCTTGATTCCCGAAAGATTTAGATGTATTTGAAATTGCTGGAAAATTTAAAACCCACACATGAATAGAAAACTGACTTACACAATGGGTTTTCTATTCACGTCAGCTTTCTATTCACGTGTGAATTTTCGCATCTCCTCTCTTCCGCCTTGATATTCAAAAGAAATTCACAAAAATTCTAGTTAGAATAATTTTCTCCTGATCCCCAAAAGATCAAGATACTATTTAAAATTGTTGTGAAAATATATTTTCTATGAGGCATTTATTTATTTTATACGTATTTATAAATCTAGAAGTCGTGCAAATTCAAAAGTACGTGTGTGTGTGTGTGTGTAAACGATAATCATGTTTATTATCCCCATTTCAATAAATAATTGTTTAAATTTTGTTTTCTAATTATGATATCACTAGGACGTGTTTCCTTCGTTTCACACTCTTTCCAAATCCACACAGCGTCACGTGGCACCAGTCCACGAAGTAAGCCGAGGGCTAGGTGTATATATACCTACAAGCATATATACGTGCGTGTGTGCGTGTATGTATATATATATACATATACATATACATATATATATATATATATATATATATATATATATATATATATATATATATAGATATATATATATATATATATATATATATACTGAAAGGTAGAATAAATAAACACTCCAATCGGTAAAAACAACTTTATATTATTCCCAAATTATCAAAAACTGAATATAAATATATATTAAAACTATAGGGCACCCAATATATATATTTAATATGTATTTATATTCGATTTTTGATAATTTGGGAATGATATAAAGTTGTTTCGACGATTGGAGTGTTTATTCATTTATTTATTTCAATTTATTTCTCCTTTCGCCTCGATGTCACCTGACCACTTCCGGTTGCAGTCCTATTTTTATTTTTATTTTTGTTCTTCGGTTTAACGAAGTTATAAAATTATCATCTTATATATGTATAGTAGAAACATTTTTTTTTAAACGCGAAGACGGGTTAAAAATAAAAATAACAGGATGTATTAGGTTGACACTTAGCGAAATTGGATGAAGTCATTAACATTTCGAGCATATGCTCTTTGATGTAAAAGATAAATGAGGAGAGAAAAATATGAAGAGAAAGGAGAAAATGTGCCTCCATTAGGAAATCTTATTTTCTCTCTCTCTCTATTTCTCTCTCTCTCTCTATATATATATATATATACACACACATATGCACACACGTATGCAACACACATATGCACACACGTATGCACACACATACATATATGTATATATACTTGTGTGTGTTTGTGTTAGTGTATGTGTCTGTCTGTCATTTGAGAGAGACGACTGAAAAAAATAATGCATGAGAGAGAAAGAAATAGGGCAAGTTTTCGAGAGAAAGAGTGAACTGAAGAGAGAAAGAGAAAAAAGACAGACGAACGGACAGACAGAGATAGGGAGAGAAAGGGAGAAAGAGATCAGAGAAAGACTGGCGGAGGAACTAGAATCGAGACTTGACAACGTATTCTATAATGAATCTACATCTGCCACTAACACTCCTCTTATTCAACTGTTATAGTTTCTTCTTCCCCCAATTTAACTGCATTACAACTGACAATGTTTTGCGATCTCCTCTTTGACTTCTCCTTGATTCATTTCCGAGGAACATCGGACTCTAATATTTTGCTTTGTCTGGTTCATGTATTGTTCTGCGAAGCTTGCTGGTTTTCCGGTCCAAATTTACTCAAGATTCATCGAGAAATAGCAGTGAAGTTTCAAAATAAACAAACTTGAATCCTTACATATATGCGTGTGTGAGACAAAAGGATGTGTTTATATGTATGTATGTATGTATGTGTATGTATGTATGTATGTATGTATGTATGTATGTATGTATGTATGTGTGTGTTCAATCTATCTATGTATCTATCTATATGTCTATTTACACATGCATACGCACAGCCATACATCCATACATATATACAAAATAGATAGATAGATAGATAGATAGATAGATAGATAGATAGATAGATAGATAGATAGATAGATAGATAGATAGAGAGATAGATAGATAGATGTACGAATTTCCAAAAAGTACAATCACACACGCATATGTATGCATGTATATAGTTATGTAATTTCAACATAGATGAACTAACAGATATTGAAAGTCGCAAATGCCTTTATATATATACATACATACATATATATGTATGTATGTATATAATATATATATATAT
>NC_043001.1:89978334-89985834 GCF_006345805.1 Octopus sinensis | reverse complement strand
TTTCAATTTGACCTTTCTTTTTCCCTTGGTTAAAGGGGGTAATTATAACACCAAGCACATGATTGACTCTCATGTGAAGGCATATGGCCTAAAAACTAGGGTGTTCGGGTCACAATCATATTGTGGATTCAGTTTCTTGACCGAGCGTTGCGTTGTGTCCTTCAGCAAGTCTCTTCATTTCATATCGCTCCAATTTATTCAGTAGAAAATGAATACTAGCCCAGTTCTGACACCCGTCATTCTCATTCTCTTTTTCCTTTCTTTCCTACTTTCTTTCTCCCTGCGGCTGTCATATCCTGAATGTGCCGCTAGGTTAAATGATATGAGAGTCGAGAGGGAGTCAATACCTGCTGGCTACTACACAGGTACCTAAGACAATTAGCGAGAGCAGGGTACATATTACCAAACCATACTCGTTTGCTGGTGACGGCTGCTCTTTACAAATTTACCCTAGTACTTTGCTGGTACATATTTCTTCGGTTCAAACTGTTCTAATCTCACCGCGCCATCTCATGTCAATTTAATTTCTCAGATACCTTGGACCGGCTCTTCGTCTTACTTATTCTTTCGGTTTTACTCATTCAGATTGCGATCAATTTAACATGTCTGCAAACTTATCTTAATGATAAACAGTCTAGTATAAATCTTTCACCTGAAAATCACCCGAATATGATCTATATGACATTGAAAATAAATTAGCTTGCTTGCAGATTATTAATAGCAATTGGAAATATACGCTATATATTTTTCTGAAATGTGTATTTGTATCTTTGTAAACCTTGATTTAAAAGGGAACATTACAATAATATAACCTTTTGTTACACATTGCCAGTAAACGAGTATGTATAATGAAGTTGGCACCTTTTCAGTTTGCCCGAGCTTTGAAAGTTCTATTGTATTTTTACTATATTTTTATTTTTATTTCGCCTTTTGCCAACAATTTAAACTTTGCCAGCTATTGTGAACGTACAAGTCCTTCTGTAAGTCAAAACATCAAACAGGCTGGAGATGAAAGACAGTTTTTCAAACTATTATATATTTCAACCAAAAATTCGTTTATATGTTAGGAATTTTAGTACATATTTTAAATACAATTTAGATTCTTTGCGAATAAAATACAAAGGTGGAAGAATTAGATTTTGCTGTGTACACTGAAGCAAGTGGTGACGTTTAAGTATCGGCGCCTTATACACAAGTGGTTGAAGGCTAAATTGGTTACTAGAATTTTAGGTGCTGGCACTTATTTTATTGACCCCGAAAAGATGAAAAGCAGAGTCGACCTCGGCGAAACGCTGCTAAGTATTTTGCAGGGCGTGCTAATGATCCCACCAGCTCGCCGCTTTCTTTGGATAAGTAGAATAAAAATTTGAAAGCTACTTTTAAAAATCAGGACAATTAATAGATATGTCTATCTCCCTACCGCTACCCCGCTTTGTCCACAGTGATCATATAAAATTTACCACCGCCTACATTGAGAAGCGTTGATTTGTAGGATACACAAAAGATCTCAAATTTATTAAAAAGACCGTTGTGAGATCTCGAAGGCGTCAACTACATGCCGAGAAATTGCGAGGCACCTACCGAGAATTGAAATAAGTGTTAACAACTAGGCTAGCTTGCAACTTCACTCTGATGTATGTCATATGTCTTATAATAGTTTCTGATTTCAGCAAGAGGCCAACAATTTTGAGGAAAGTCGATGGCCTCGTGCCTCATTACGTGACTTGTACTTTATTTCATCAATTCGCCAAAAAGATAAGGCACAGCTGACCACGGCGAGAATAAAAACTGCAATGCATTTTTTCCGACGCACCAACTATACTGCCAGCTCAACACCCCTCTCGCACGTCTTATGATAAAAAGAACTTTTAGCACTACAATAAAAAGAACTTTTAGTACAGGAAAATAGCGACTCAAATCTTTGTAAATAATTAAAATATCCATAATTAAAGGAAAAAAAACTACTTTGTCAATTTGGACATTTTCTAGACATTAAATTCTACCATGGGAACATGAAAAATTTATGAATTCAAACTGTTTCAACTTGAAAATATATTTCAAAATGTCATTGTAATCTGTATAAAATGAAATTATATTCCCATTTCGATGCACAAAGAGGACTTTTATTCTTATGAATTTTAGTCAGATGCGAACAGTATTAATTATAGTGCAATTATAAAATTAGTACACGATGAAGAAAAATCAATATTATTATATAAATACTTTGAGAGAGACGTAGTAGTCCAGAAAGTTGGATATTATACACATAATTCTTTGCAATCTCTTATTCTCTGCTTTGATGTCCCTATGTTTGAACCCCACCGGCGATGGTATCTGCTTTAGTATTATCAGTACGGGATCAATGAAATACCAAGTAGATATTGGAATCAATATAGCCAGATAAATACTTACACCTTTTATTTTTCTACGGAAAAGGAGCTGTACATAAACTTGAGAGTTTTTGAATTCCTATTAACTTTTCAAAACCAGTTATTTATATTTATAATAATTATATTCATTAGAATCACATATATATTAACTATTTACTTCATTTCATTCAATGTTAAATCACGTGAAAATCAATTATTCATTCAACCTTCTTCACAACTCAGCTTATAGTCTTAAGGGAACCTTAGGTTCTGATTTGTATTTCTTGTTTTGATTAGTGTAGAGCAAGCTCAACAACGGATTAAATTTTGTGATTTTCTTTCAGATAAGCAACAGTAAGCGAGACCTATGAGATAACTTCTATTATCTTCTCAACGATATTGACCCAAATACAACGTCAGCATGGCAAGTATTGACAAAAACTTGACTCCGCTGAGGAACTCTAATAATACCAAAACATGTATGGAATTGTCTCTTCTTACCTAACATCAAACATCACGCTCTACTACCTGGCCACAGAAAATTTTTTTAAATTTAAATTAATTTTTAAAATTTAATTTAATTTAAAGTCTATCTCGAACCCACTAACTCATTAAACCGGAGTTTGTCCCAGTTTCTAAGGAATGTAAATTACTTAGAGTACAAAATTTTACCCTTGAACAGAACGCCTGCTCATCGCAGAGTTAACCGCCAGTAGCTACTGATACTGATTTTCAGTGAAGTAAAATGCTCTGCTTAAGAACACAGTGAAGTAAAATGTCTTTCTTAAGAACACAACAACGTAACCTAGGAATCAAATTCACAACCTTTACTTCTACTCATATTTTTTTCAATTACGTGTTGTTTCTTTTTTTATTCTTTGACCATTATTACGGCATTTGATAGCAAATAAGACACACTCTTTAAATATAATATATATATATATATATTATATATATATATATATATATATATTATCATAAAATCACTCACTCCGAATTATATTCTTTTATTCTTTTTACTTGTTTCAATTATTGACTGTGGCCATGCTGGAGCACTGCCTTTAGTCGAGCAAATCAACCCCAAGACTTATTCTAGTACTTATCCTATCGTCTCTTTTGCCGAACCACTAAGTTATGGGGACGTAAACACACCAGCAGCATCGGTAATCAAGTGACGTTGGGGGGACAAAAACATACATACATACATACATACATACATACATACATACATATATATATATATATATATATATATATTATTATATATAATATATATAATATATATATATATATAGATAATATATATATATATACATATATATACGACGGGCTTCTTTCATTTTTCCTCTACGAAATCCACTTAAGTACTGGGGTCGATGTAATCGACTTAGCTCCTACCCCAATCTGCTGGCCTTGTGTCAAAAATTTGAAACCGTTATTATTAATATTATTAAGATGGCGAGCTGGCGAGCTAGTAGGATCGGTTAGCGTGCCGGATAAAATGTTAAGCGGCATTTCGTCTGTCTTTGCCTTCTGAATCAAATTCCGCCGAGATCGATTTTGTCTTTCATTTCTTTCTTTCAGGATCGATGAAATCAGTACCAGTTGAGCACTGGAGTCAATGTTATTGACTAGATCCCTCTGCAAAATCTCAGGCCCTGTGCCTATAATAAAAGGATTATCGTTATTATTATTAAGGCACTGAGTTGGCAGATACGTTAGCACGCTGGACAAAATAAGTAGCGGCATTTCGTGCGGCTTTTATGTTCGAATCCGAATTCCGCCGAGGTCAGCTTTTCTTTTCATCCTTTCAAGATCGATTAATAAATACCAGTTGAACACTAGAATTAGTGTAATCGACTTACACCTCGCTTAAAATGGCTGGCCGTGTGCCAAAATTAGGATGAATTATTATTATTATAGGTGTAAATAAATCGTTAGCGCGCTGGACGAAATGCTTAGCGGTATTTCGTCTGCTGTTACGTTCTGAGTTCAAATTCCGCCGAGGTCGACTTTGCCTTTCATCCTTTCGGGGTCGATAAATTAGGTACCAGTTACGCACTGGGGTCAATGTAATCGACTTAATCCGTTTGTCTATCCTTGTTTGTCCCCTCTGTGTTTAGCCCCTTGTGGGTAGTAAAGAAATAGGTATTTCGCCTGTCGCTAGGTTCTGAGTTCAAATTCCGCCGAGGTCGACTTTGCTTGCCATCCTTTCGGTGTCGATAGAATAAGGACCAGTTGAATATAATCGACACATCCTCTCCCACAAAATTGCTCCCCTTGTGGAAAAATTTGAAACTATTATTACAAGTGTAATTCTATGGTGGTGGTAACCGATCTTCCCAGCAAACCAAGGAAATTATGTTTCCATTGATGTTTCGAGCGTCTGGTACAATCTCTCGGTCACGATTCCTGACAGAAATTTTCCTCTTTTTCTTTCTTTCTTTTTTTTTTTTTGTTGACTACAGTGATCGAGATTTGAACTCGGGATGCAAAAAGCCGAAACAGATACTGTAAGGCGTCTTGCCCGACTCTCTAATAATTCTGCCAAAAGACCACTCAGGACTGGTATTTTATTTATCGACCACGAAAAGATGAAAAGCGAAGTTTAACCTCAGCACGATTTGAACTCAGAACGCGTAAATTCCAAACAAAATGCCACAGACCAATCTATCCGACGCTCTAACAACTATACAACTCGTTCTATTGATAATAATGTTGGGGTTCATTACATTAAGTTTATCATCCACTTAACTATTCGTAATCAAATAGTCTAAAGAGACCCTTACTAGAACCTATCATGTTAACAGAAATAGGCTTAAATTCTATTTATTGTTTTGAGTAATGTAGAGCAAGGTCAAACAACTAACAAAATTTTGTGATATTCTTCCAGATAAGCAACAAGAAGCGAGACTTATGAGACAGCTTCTATTACCTTTTCAACGATTTCAACCTGAATACATCAAAAACACATTCTCACATTAAGTGGTATTCTTTATCGAAAATGGATACATATCGTACTATTTAGCTTTATTCGATCCGGTGTTCCGTAATTTTTCCAAACCCATTGTATTGTGTTTGTATACGTTTCTTTTAAAACTGAAAGAACAAGCTGAAGCATTTGTTGAATTGATGAAATGTTCTTGAGACACATCAAAGCAGTTTACCAACTCTTTTGTCTAGAATTCTGTTGAGATTTTACAGTTTGCCATGAATATCTATCCAAAAGTTTTAAATAGATCGTTTGTTACTGACGCATACAGCATACATTACTTCAAGGAAATTCAACGGAGCAGCGTGTGCTGAAAGTGAATATTCTTTACTGGTGTAAGGGAGGTGGATATAAAACTAGATAAGAGGGTTAGTTTCTTGGAAATTTGGAAATATTTTTGCGCCAATGATATTGCATTTTGTTCCAGAACCAATAGTAAATTACAAATTCAATATAACGTATTCAGTAAAAAGAAAAAAGTCGTGTGGTCTGAGTCAAGTATTAAAAAAAGTTTATATACGCACATATAAGTTTTAACTCGCAAAATTGCATGCAGACGGGCATTTGATGTTTCGTAAGCATACAAGTAATGGCTTAGATCATGCTGTCTATAAAAAATAAAGCGTAAACATATATCAATTTTTTAATCTTTTACTTGTTTCAGTCATTTGACTGTGGCAATGCTAGGGCATCGCCAGCCGAATGAATCGAACCCAGTACTTAATTTTTTTGCTAAGCCTGGTACTTATTCTGTCGGACTCTTTTGCCGAACCGCTAGGCTACAGATAAACACACCAACACGGGTTGTCAAGCGGTAGTGGGAAACAGGCACAAAGATGTGCGTGCGCAAACACGCATACACATAGACACACACACATACATATATATATATGTGTGTGTATATATGTATATGTATGTATACACCCCCACCCCCACCCACCCACCCCACACACACATATATAATAAATATATATATATATATATATATATATATATATATATATAATCAAATAAGTGCTCTTAGTAGGGAACTGTCTAAAGCCTTAAGGTATTTACACATTTAATAAGAGCGATTATATATTATAAAGTACACTTGTGTCGAAATTAATTAGCACTTCTCAAATTTCTACATTTTCTTACATTTTCCTTATTTAATTAACTTATTATCGAAACGAACTCGTTTTTAATCAAAATTTATTAAAACATATCCCAGCACACCACATAATTGTTATTAATCGTGAAATTTAGTCATATCTTGTTGCACCTCCTTTGGCAGCAATGACAGCTGCTACGCGGGTCGGCATGTTGTCTATGAGTGCCTGCAGGTACTGTGCAGGATGGCCCCCTCATGCAGCAAGAAGTGCCCCAAACAGCTCGTGTCGGTTCCTGTATTGCTGCACATTCAAATCCCTACCCAATCGACTCCAGAGGTTCTCAATAGGGTTCAGGTCAGGTGACTGGCCAGCACGTACTCCTCGCCACCAAAGAGGTATCCCGTACTATCTCAACGTACTTTGCTGCGTTGATGTTGCCTTCGACGGCATAGAGCCGCCCAACACCACTGTAGCTGAACGCCCCTCACACCATCAGACCACTTCCACCATGCTTCATGGTGAGCAAATCAAGGGTGCTAATTAATTTCTGACGGTAGTGTAAGGGCAGAAAAATTTACATGAAAAAAGCATCACAGAAGATATACTAAATAATACTTTATATATTTATCTCTTACTACAATATTATTTTGAACGTATATCTTCTATGATGATTTTTTTATGTAAATTTTCCTACCCTTACTTTATATATATATATATATATATATATATATATATATATATATATATATATATATATATATATATATAATATATATATTATAATATAAACGAGGGGATCCTTCCAATTTCCGTCCACCAAATCCTCTCACAAGGCTATAGTCGGCCCGAGGCTAAAGTAGAAAACACTTGCCCAAGGTGCCACGCAGTAGAACTGATTCCGTAACTATGTGGTTAGGAAGCAAGCATCTTACCACGTTATTATCGATGCCATGTATATTTCTATAGAAACCTTTAACATTGTTTTTTTGTTTTTTTTTTTAGAAATTCAAAAAAAAATTATGAATGAAATTTTGTTTGTTGCCTA
>NC_043001.1:89945834-89973334 GCF_006345805.1 Octopus sinensis | reverse complement strand
ACAGACGAAATACTGCTAAGCATTTCTCCTGGCGTGCTGACGTTTCTGCCAGCTCACCATTTTTTATTTCGAGTTGAAAGGTTATTTTAAATCTTTTAACAGTATTTGAAATTAGTTGATTCTTGTTTAAAGTCTTACTCGACCAGACAACAGTTCTTTAAAATATCATTAGTTAACGGTGTCCGTTGAAACTCCCACGACTATCTCGTAAAAGCTTCTGTTCCATTCAGATGTAATTATTATCATGATTATAACATATATTTCAACTACATTTATGATTTAGAGCTCATATTTCCCTTTACATTATGGAACACGTGGTCGTTGGAGTCAAATATCACTTGGCAGCCGTCCATATTCACATTTCGCCATTACCTTACTTATCGAGTCAGCCATTACTTTATATATCACCACCACCACTACTATGATAACTATTTTAGACGCGCACGCACACACAAAATACACACACACATGCATTCATCCGTCTATCTTCTCCGACATTTATTCCTGGGAGGATCGGGATTGTGTTGAATCCTCAGGCACTTCCTCCATAAGGTCCCATCAGAAGCAAATGTCATAAGATTTTCCAGTTGGATTCCTAAGTGTAGCAGTTAACTAACCACCTCGTTCTTAACTTACCCCAAAGTCTCCTGCCAGTTGGCTCGACTTTGAGGGTCCGTCTTGTATTTGCGATCATACTCTTTCAGCCATTACCCAACGTTTATGACCATAGGTGATATATTTTAACAAATATTGTATTACATTAACGCTTGGAAGAAAGAAGGAAAATAGCTTTAACGTTTCGATTGTTTGTTCGTCGTCAGAAGAAAAAGTTAGATGGAATGAGAAAGAGAAAAAGCAATTAAAAAGAAAGAAAATGGGCCAGAAGTTAGAAGCCAGGTGAGAATAGTGTTTTATAGGAAGAGAGAGGTAGGGAGTAGAGGAAGCGTACAGTATTTTGAGAAGGATATAAGGGAGGAGTGGTGTTTGTGTGTGTAATCGCATTGTGTATTAGGAAAGCGTAAAACTGAGGATATGGGAGCTGGTGTGGGTGTGAGATAAAAGGAAAGACATAAGTAATATGGAAGATGTAACCGAACTGTATGAGAGGGTATGGGTATGAGACACTGTTGCATGGAAGGAAGGCATGAGCGAGGAAACGAATGACGGTGAAGAGGTCGGAGTTCAAAGAGAGGAATGAGAGAAGAATGAGAACAATTTTGAGAAAGAATAAGTCTTATTCTTCTCACACCTTTTTTCTGTCCCTGAACTCTCACCTTTTCTCCCTCTTTCGTTCCGTTCTTCGTGCTTTACTTCCATGCAACTGCGTCTCACATGTAAACCCTTGCATACAGTTTGAGCTCTCCCTCCGCATTTCTCTTGCCTTTCTCTTTACCTCACACTCGCACTTGCTCCCATCTTTTCACTTTCACGTTTTTTTCACACATATACGATTACACACATGCACACTTCATACCTCTACAAACCTACACCATTATACTTTTTTTGTTATTTTTATTACTCCAATGTCTTTCTTCCAACGAAAAACTAACGTCCGAAACGTAAATCCGCAACGGCATTCATGAGGCGCAGTCAGTTGCTATCAAGCTGAGTGATGGCACTGCATTGAGCCAAGCTCCGCTGTGAAGCTCGGAAGTTGAGCGGAAACATGCCAGACGGTGCAGGTCAAGTCGGCGCACTAACTCGTCCATGATCATGCTAGACTGGATGGCGTCTTATTTCTTTTGAGAGACCAGACACCCATAGAGGAGAGAGAGGAGATGGACGTCAGCTGGCTTAATGTCGCGTAGGCCACCTCGCGTTCCCCAATTACAAACGGTTCAGTTGTGTTATGAAGAACCCTGTTAATGAGGACACAAGAGGTCACCGACAAAAGAAAAGCCGGTTGAGCCAGTGAGAGTAAAGATCGAAGACCGAGGCCACCATATTTGATGGGTGAGGTGGCCTGTTGCCATCCAGTGTCGTCGAAAACAAACGTTGCATATTTCTTCGGCGACCCGTTGAATACAAAGGTTGAGATCCGTGAAAAAAGATATGTGGCTGTTGGAGGGGGAACTGCGGAGGGTACACAGTAGCTTCAGCATGGCGAAGCAGTTCCTTAACAGGAACAGTACTGGGGGAGCATCGATAACCTTCAGTCTGTCTGTCAATCTTACAAGCTGCAGAAGCTTAAACCTGAGGGTGGAACGAATGGCAGACGGGAGGATCGGCGAACCTAGGATAAGGACTTTCTCTTTAGAGGCCACCCGTACCTGGTGAAGTAGCGAACGTACTTTTTTTATATTCTTTCGTTATCCACTGACGTCGCCGAAAGCTGGATACTAAAATAGCTTTCCTTAGAATATTATATTTCTTCTAAAAGCATTGGGAGGGGGCAGGCGGTTTTTGCATACGTTCGTGTACTGGAAATACCTTCTTTGTTCACTTTGAACTTAACTAAATTTTGAATCGCCATGAAAACGTTGTGTTAACGTGTATTTTCGGATATATCAATTTGAATGGAATTTTCTCTATCTAATTATGTTGATACAACAGAAACGATAGTTGGCATTGTATGGTGAATTCAACACTTAAAGATATGGGGTTTTTTTTCTAACTATATACAAGAGAATACAAACATAAAACAAAACATACAAATCTGCACTTGCACTGGCTCTAAATACTGCACATATACATACATACATGCATACATGCATGCATTCATACATAGATACATACATACATACATACATACATACATACATACATAAATACATGCATTCATACATACATACATACATACATGCATGCATACATACATACATACATACATACATACATACATACATACATACATACATACATACATACATGCATGCATGCATGAATGCATACATACATACATACATACATACATACATACATAAATACATACATACATACATACATACAAAACTTCCCTGTTGACGTTGCTGAAATTCCAATGAGGGAGCCCTGGGTCTAGGTTAGAAGCCGGCTCTTTATTGACAAGAAATTTTGAAATAAAACTGAATAATGACATACATACATACATACATACATACATACATACATACATACATACATACATACATACATACATACATACATACATACATACATATGTACGTACGTACATACATCTATGATGTGTGTGTTTGATATATATATTTATTTATTTATATAGTGAGAGAGTCTGAGAGAGAATGATAATCATAAAAATTCCGTTTACTGAAATATATCTTTAAATCATATATATGGAACAAAATTCGGAGAGATTCTCGGCAGGGTGCTGTGATTATCCAATTGATAGCTGTTAACAGACTTTTCAAAATTTCTAAAGTTCAACTTCGATGAGGTGATACTGAGAAATCAAAGTCAGTCAAACTACAGGCATTCTCATTTTAGGCTGCTTTCTGTTACATTCCGATAATTTGTGAAACTTTTTTGCTCTATTTTTTGAAATTGATCTGGCAGCGCTTCACACGAGAATGTTGCCTGGAACGTTCGATATATCTAACTTATTTCACTCCCCTGCAAGATTAAACTGCACACTGAGAGATATATTTCCATACCTCGACTAACCCCTCGTTAGTATGGTGCCACTAGAATGTACATTTTATGATACATACATACATGAATACATAAGTGTGTCAATTTATGACTAAATAGTTAAATTTACCCTGTTTAAACCACTAGTACATAAATTACATTATATATACATACATATACATATGTGTGTGTGTTATGTAACCGATGTACTAGTTGTATAAATAGGGTATATATATATATATATATATATATATATATATATAAAATTAATATGAACAGCTAAGCGCAATATAATACGACAAAGGAAAACTTTTATCGTCACTAATAGTGACTGAAGGTGCCGAAGCACCTATGTTGCAAGAAATAAGAAAAAAAAGTCTTAATGCTGTAAGAAGCGCGCAATATATATAGACATATACATTAACAGGGGAGATAACCGCCCCATGAGCGTCTCTACAATCACTAGGCTAGAGTAGTTTCGCCTAACTGTCGTAGGCTCCTCACACATATACGACTACACACACACACACACACACACTTCATACCCCTACTAACCTACACCACTATACTGCCGGACTTAAACACCTCTACACACGTACACACACCCAGAAAAGCACGCACCACTCCTCTTTATGCTTAGCAACAGTACTTTTTGGCACTGAATGCAAACACACATACACACTTATTCTCTCTCTCTCTCTCTCTCTCTCTCTCTTTCTCTCATACATACTCTCTCTCTTTCTCTCATACATACTCTCTCTCTCTTTCTCTCATACATAATCTCTCTCTCTCTCTCTTTCTCTCACACATACTTTCTCTCTCTTTCTCTCATACACACACACTCTCTCTCTCTCTCTCTCTCTCTCTCTCTCTCTTACTCACACACACACTATCTCCCTCTCTCCCTCTTTCTCTCACACACACATGTGCATGCATACGCACTCATGCATAGAAATATATACATAGAGTAAAGAGAGTGGGAGGAAAGAGGGAGAGAAAGAGACGTTACAATTTATTAATCAAATACGGCTGACATATACACTTTTCCTATCCTCACTCACATGAGAAGAAATATGCTTACACACACAGACAGTGAGAGAAATGGGAGAAGGAAATATTAAATCATCAAATACCAAGTGAGTCGGTGTAGAATCCGCGACGCCAAATAGGCGGTACCAGCACGGCTGCGCCGAAACGTCTCAACCGCATTCCCTCCTAAGTCGGTCATGCGTGTGAGTCATGTGGAAGTTTAAACAATGTCACTGACTGGGATTGCAGGAAGTTTTACGCTTCCTCTCATCATATTTTGTTCGGAATATTATTCATCTTATCAAAGCGGCGAGCTGGCAGAATCGTTACTGCACCGGTCAAAATGCTTTGCGGCATTTCCTTCTTCTTTGCGTTCTGAATTCAGATTCCGCGGTGATCAACTCTGCCTTTCATAAAATGAATACCAGTTGAACATTGGGGTCAATGTAATCGTCTAACCCCATCCCCGAACTGGCTCGACTTGTGCCAAGATTTGAAACCGATATTTTTCATCTTATAAAGTCAGTGGGTTAATGGAATCGAGAGAGCAATTTTTAGTTACTTATTGAGTAAAGATCGTCTTTATCTTCTAGCATTCTATAAGGCAACAAAATAAGTACCAATAATAAACTGAGGCTTTTTAATCAACTGCAGTTTCCCTCAAAATTTCCGGCGTCACACCAATTTTGGAAATCAGCTTGTTTCAATTTGTATGTTATCTGTACATCAGAACTCGTAAGCTCCTCTCTTTACTAAAATCGTTTGTATTCTAAATATCACTCAATATGTATGAAGAATGGCATAAACATAACACATCATACTTTTTTTCTTGTTCATCCGAATATAGGGTAAAGACCCTCTTCGGTCATGAATGGTCATGCGATTGCACCTTGAAAGTTACCCTCCAAAGCACAAGTCCAGTAAAAGTGTTTATGGAAGACCTGCAGTCGCCTGTGCATATCAGCCTCCCCTTTCCACGCCACCGATGTTGTCCAAAGGAAAGGCAAAAGCCGATACAGCTTGGCACCAGTGATGTCGCAACTCATTTCTACAGCTGATTGAACAGGTGCAACTTGAAATAAAGTGTCTTGCTTAAGAACACAACATACAACCAGGTCCAGGGATCGAACTCACTACCTCGTGATCGTGAGCCCGACTCTCTAACTACTGAGCCATGCGTCTTCACCCATCAAAACAGACATCAGCTAATTATAATTTATCAAGTGAGGGCGCGTGGCTTAGTGGTTAGGGCATTCGGCTCATGATCGTAAGGTCGTGAGTTCGATTCCCGGCGACGCGTTGTGTCCTTGAGCAAGACACTTTATTTCACGTTGCTCCAGTCCACTCAGCTGGCAAAAATGAGTTGTACTTGTATTTCAAAGGGTCAGCCTTGTCACTCTCTGTGTCACGCTGATTATCCCCGAGAACTACGTTAAGGGTACACGTGTCTGTGGAATGCTCAGCCATTTGCACGTTAATTTCACGAGCAAGCTGTTCCGTTGATCGTATCAGCTGGGACCCTCGTCGCCGTAACCGGCGGAGTCTTTTTTTTTTAATAATTTATCAATAATCGCACTATTAGAACAAATATCAAAAACTTAGACTGAACAAGGGAAAAGCAGATTGGAAATATTGAGCGTTTTCCATGTCTAATTTAATTCGGACTTGTGTATATAGTTCATAAACATGGACGTTCATAAACATGGATGTTCATAAACATGGAGAATTAAATTAGCAATATAGAAGGATTCGGAATTTGTAGAAATTCGGATTATTATTGTTAACCTTTCACAACGATCGAATAAAACCCACACTGGAATACTGCTCTCATCCATGAGACCGTGTAGCTACTGTTGCAGCATAGACTGGCATTTTAGAGCACAGACCAACGATGATTAATCAACTGATTCGCAATAATTCTCTCACTAACACCATCCTTCGATCAGTATCCCACGGGCATGTCTCCCCTCCGTCTCTTCAATCGTTACTACAACTGCTTGTTTCACTGAACTATTAATCTCCATAGCTACCTGATAAATACCTTCTCTACGCCTTCTATCATCCACACAATGACACATTTCTCAAACCCAAAGCACTAAATAGTCTCCCAGTCGTTCCTTCTCAGCACCACTACCTAATGGAATTACGTCCTACCCTCGCTTTCCTGTGGCTTAGTGGTTAGGGTGTTGGACTCATGATCGTAAGATTGTAGTTTCGACTCCTGGACCGAGCGATGCATTGTATTCTTGAGCAGTCCACTCAGCTGGCAAAAATGAGTAATCCTGCGACAGATCGGCGTCCCGTCCAGGTGGGGAATTTCTACGCCACTGAAACCGGGAAACCGGCCCTTATGAAACATTTCTTCTTCTTCTTCTTCTTCTTCTTCTTCTTCTTCTTCTTCTCTTCTTCTTCTTCTTCTTCTTCTTCTTCTTCTTCTTCTTCTTCTTCTTCTTCTTTTCGCTTTCCTACAAATGTTTAAGCTAAACCAGTCTTATATGTATATATATATAGTATCGACTGAACATATTGTGTTTTTCTTCTTCGCCGGTTCGCTGTGGACAACGCTCTGAGCACTGGGTGTTAAAATACCTGCAAGTCACATATACAGGCGAGACATATACTTGTATACATGTATTAATTTTTTACAAGGAAAAGATTTGACAGCGACTTCGAAATTTTGGTGTGCTCAATGTCATCAGACAAGCATTCAAAGTCACCGTCAGCTTTTTCCTTGTAAAAATTAATAAATATATACTCCACTAAAAGGCATTGAGCAATCTTTCAGTTTAGTATCAAATTGTTTTAATACAAAGCTTCGTAAAAACAAACATCAATCAATAGTGTGTTTGTGTGTGTGTGTACGTGTGTATATACATACATAAAAGCACATACACATATGTAGACACACTCACAAATATTATAGGTATGTGCATATACTGGTATCTATAAATATCTATGCATAATTTACACATGAATATTGCTTTCTTACCAAGAGTTTCCTGATGGATAAATGACTAAATCAACAAGCCGACGCATGTCGTGACATTTCACAAACACATCAATTATATACCGTTTAACTAATGCAACTACG
Organism: Octopus sinensis; assembly: GCF_006345805.1. NCBI lineage: Eukaryota > Metazoa > Mollusca > Cephalopoda > Octopoda > Octopodidae > Octopus > Octopus sinensis. The sequence continues at coordinate 89,965,647 of NC_043001.1, read as the reverse complement.
TTATAATTTTGCGTATTACATTATTAGTGGTAGTTTTAGTTCGTATGTATATATATATATATATATATATATATTATATATATATATATATATATATATATATATATATATAATATATATATATATATATATATATATATATATATAATATGTATGTATATATATATATATAAGTTCCGCAAAAATTTAGATTCAATGAATATGGTACTTAATTTAGACGCACCAGAATTCTGTATGGTGTGATCCATAAAATCCGTGGGGTGATTATAATCAAAATAAGCAACTATAGAGGTTTTAATGGAAAACCTCTATAATTGGCTGAAGAGTGCTCAGCATATTGAAACTGTTGTAATACTTACAACATTTAATAAAATGATGTAGTATGAAACGATCGTACCAAATTATCGGAGTAATTCTTGTTGCTTATTTTGATATATTATATATATATATATATATATATATATATATATATATATATATAGGAGTGGCTGTGTGGTAAGTAGCTTGCCACATGGTTGGTAAGCAAGCTACTTACGCAGTGTTTGGCTACCAATGTTCAATCTCTTCAATTTCTGTTCGAATTGATTTCATATTTGGTTTAATGATGTAGTTTTATATGCTAATCAATGCCATGAAATTCATTTTCACCACAAATCAATAAATAAAGAGTTATTAGCTTTTAACGTTTGCAAAGTTCGAGTAATTTTAGCCAATCGTAAGTCACAGACACATTCATGCCTGTTTCCATAATAACATGCCAAGCATGAGAACTCTTTTATCTGCGAGACAGTACGTGTTGAGAGATATATTCTACGCGAAATATGTCCATCTGCTGCTTGTACCCTGGTCGAGAGATGTGCCTAAAATAACAGCCAAATTGGCCTTTAATCACACCCATCCAATTGTCTTTTTCTGGTTTTTACATAATCGTATAAATTCCCGAGTGTAGAATACAAATTCGCACAGATTTTCTGAAAATTCCGAAAATAATGTTACGAGGGGATATATGTTGTGCGTAAAGCAGAATTTGATTCATTTACAATCTCATATTAAAACACGTCACGCACAAAATGACAGCTTGTAAATCCTGTTTTCTGACTGGGTGAAAATTATCAAATTTTAAACCTCTTTAAATTTCTTTAAAAAACTTTTCTGGAAAAAATTAAATATCTTCTGAGGTTCAGTTTAGAGATCTACATTAATACACCAAATTTTAAAATTTTGAATAAACTCTGAGATATCCAAACAGAAAAGATACCTACAATTTACGGCATAGTCATCCCAGCATGAATATACATGAGTTTATGTTCAAATTAACATTCGTCACAAAAACTGCTTCCGCTGCTAATAGTTAATTTATACACACACCGCCAGGTTTTTGTGACATCGGTTTGATGAAATTTTGGTCTGCCCTTCAGTGATTGGGTGTCTGTTGCCGAAATCACGCAATACAACTGTCCCATCCGCCGATGCGAATGAAATTTTGTCTGCTGATATAATCTGTGCTGTTTAGGACTTAACGTTTATACAAGACGTTTCCTCAGGATGTGTACTACAGCTTAAGACATTTAAAACAACATATCCAAGTTAAGTTAGCTATGCAAATTAATATTCGTTACAAAGATTGCTTGTGTTGCTAATAGCTAATAGATGTATGTGTAAGTATATAGATATATGTGTGTGTGTGCGCGCGTACATGTGTATATGTATGTGTGTGTACAAATACATCCATACAGTGAGACACTTAATTATATTTTTTCTCTCTCTCTTTCTCTCTCTCTCTCTTTCTCTCTCTCTCTCTCCCTTCGTCTTTCCCTACTATCTATTACTCCCTTACAATTTTCCTGTGTTAAATCTTGATATGGAAGTAATTACTGGCACTGAATTTCTCTCTCTCTCTTTCTTTCTTTCTTTCTCTCTCTCTCCCTCCTCTACATATATATATATATATATATATATATATATATATATATATATATATATATATATATATATATATATATAGATAGATAGATAGATACATACATACATACATACATACATACATACATACATATACATACATACTACATACATACATACATACATACATACATACATATACATATACATATACATACATACACACACACAACTGTATAAATGAATGTTCCAAAAGAAATATTAAACCGTACTCTTCAGGGATTCCATTTTTAAAAGCTATTATAAATCCTCTTAATGTGACATCTTTGATTGTCATGAAAGTCAGTGAATTTCTTCATTTTTTTCTTTCAATATTTTGGAAAGAAATACAGTTTGTCTCTCATCTGAACGCCTGCCACTTGTTACATTTACGAATCTTTTAATACCAACCCGCTTGAGACTGCCTTTAGGTCTATGATACCAACTTCTTACTTTAAAGTAATCTAAATTTAAAAACCTGTCACCAGAATTTTATGCTAATTCATATTCTGAACACCCGTAGCAGCTCTCTACTTCAATTCGAACCTCTTCGTTCACATTTCCAGTTAAGAACCACAACTTAAGTGTATTTCTACAAATTGCATTACCAGCTCCTTGAACCAAATTTCACCATACAAAGCATTAATGTTCATGTAAAAGTTTCTCTACTACCCAACATCGGCTCGCATGTTGCAATTAAAGGCAGTAGACTTTACAGGAAGTTGTGTAAATTCCCGCCATGTATTATTCTCAAAGGTTCTAGAAGCTTTACTCGAGGTTATAAAAATCTAAAATATTGAACAACTGAGTAAAGCCACCTTAGAAACTACACGGAATTCTGTTGCTTTATTCTAGAAAATGAGCTCTCACTTGCTTCTAGTTGTTTTTTCATAACATACATTGTATAACATTTGTGACAATGGTAATCAACCATGAGTTGTAATGCAATCATAAATACACACACACACATACACACACATGTATGTATGTATGTATGTATGCAGTTATCTTTCTATATAATTACGTACATTGTTCTGTTTGTAAAAACTATGCACATCTATCATATATAAGTTTAATGCTTTAAAAAGAATGGAAAGAATCTTAACGTTTCGGACATTAGTCCATCACCAGAAGAAAGCATAAGGATAAAGAGAAAAGTAGTTGAGAAGTAAGGAAAGAGTGAAGAAAAATACCCGTTGCACTTATTCGATAGCTAAGAAATAGTCTGATTACTGTTATAATTTTAGAAAATGGGTTTGTCGTTTTACGACCATGTAAGAACATATATCTCGGACAAATCCTTTCCCATTTCCAGAGAAGTTCGTACGTAGGTTAGGGATTTTCTTTACACTACCTATATACTTAAAATATATTTATAGATCGTCCACAATGACACAATGTGTTTGATAGGTATTTCTGTATTCAATCGCATATCCTTCAGATGTCCTTAACAAAAAGGACAGGTGGGTTACTGGAAGTATAAATAACATCAGAGAGAGAGAGAGAGAGAGACTATTACCTGAAATGTACCTCTGTAATACTGTAACCTATGAGTAACACCATAAACACTTCCTATATTTTACTTTATAATGATGGCCCAGGACGAAGTGAGGCTCTCTACAGCTTTGATAAAGGTAACTGGAACTTTAGCAAGTCGAAAGGTCTCTAACATCCACAAGACGGAAAAAAGAATCGAATGCTTTCTTGTAATCCAGCCAGACTGTTACTAAGTTCTTATGCAGTCGCACTGCTATCTTCCCAGTTTTGTTGATCAAGAGTCGTTCAGCACATTCTCAAATTCCTTTCTTCTCAGCTACTTGTCCAGTTCTGATGATGTCATATCTGTTACAAGGGCTTTAAAGAAACAAGTTTAGATAAGCTATGAATATTTTGTACAAGAGATTTGGCACGCAATTGCCTGGTAGTCTTTTGCAAAGTGGCATTGTTTTGGAGTGTCAGTTTCGTTTCTGCCTGTGCCATCCAGTTTAATATATTATTATCTCCACTGAAAGCTTGTTGTTATAGATCAATAAAATACCTTCAATAAAAGGATAAGTTTTTCTGGTCCGATAACCAAATCCCCTCCTGAGCTTTCCTATCCTGATGTTTAAGGATAACAATCTCAATGGGCTCACCATTTATATTGTATATAGTCGCCCTACACTCCAATTAAACTCTTTGCCTCCAGACTTTTCTCCAGAATGACACTCTATCTTTCTGCGACGATGCCTCCGAAGCATTATTGATTTCCCTTCATATCTCAGTAAACCATTCATTGGTTTCGGTTATGTTTGTTGTTGATCAATTTATTTTCTGTTACTCTTTTCTGGCACCGGACTTTTTTCACTGACAGTTTTAATTCTTATTTTGAGGGTGATTAATTTCCATTCAAGCGATCTCTTTTTACTGTCTACAGATACTTTTAACTTCTGTTTTCCGAGTATATATGCGATCTGTCCAAAAAATAAACCAAACAAGTTAAAAAACGAAATTATTATTTGACTTACAGTTTAATCACGTTTTCAAGTTCGTTGCTAGAATTGCGCACTGGCGCAATTCTAGCAATGAACTTTTCTTGATTTCGTCTGTCAGCTGAAGTCGGTGACCTTCCAGGGGGCAAATACGGATAGTGAGATGACTAAACGTCACGGATAGTGAGTGAAGCATAACAGACATCTTGTCATAGTGCAGTGTCCAGGTTTTGTTTGTACATGCTTCATGCATCATTCTTCACATTGTCTTTTCCAAACACTCCAGAGCAGCCGAATATAACTCCTTACAGATTGTCTAGTCACGTGGAACAAACTCATGATGGATGATGCCATTCCAATAAAAAAATAATCAAACGTTACTTTCACTTTCGAACGACTCTGACCTGTTTCCTCGTGGAAGCGATAATCCAACTCGGTGTAACGACTGTCATTTCCTTTCCACATCGCAGCTGTACAACTATGTTTCGTAATCTGTTATGGCACTTCTCATAAAGCTTTCATCGGCAACCGAGCGATCAAACAGATACTGACTAATTGCAACTCCATTCAGGGGGCAAATTTTGCGCAAATTTTGTAGCAACATGTTACAGCTTCGAATTTTCTTTGAAAATCATGTGGCACAATTTTTACTGATGCCCACATCATCAGTAATTCAAGGTCGGGTAACGATTTTGACGGATCATTTACAAAGCCAGACACACAGGCAGATAGGTAGACAGACAGATAGACAGACAGACAGATAGACAGACAGATAGATAGATAGATAGATAGATAGATAGATAGATAGATAGATAGATAGATAGATAGATAGATAGATAGATAGATAGATAGATGGATAGATAGATAGATAGATAGATAAGTTTCTTTATTGGCCACACAGGGCTGCACACAGATGGGACAAGTTACAAGGTAGAGCTTTTCTTTTGGGGGATGAAAAAAACAAAAAAACAAAAGAGAAAAAAAAAGGAGTGGCGTAGGTTTTCGATCAAGAGGGATCGTAAAAGGGAAGAAAAGAACAAAAAAAATTTTTTTTTAATTAAAAATTTAAAAAATTAAAAATAAAAATAAAAAGATAGATAGATAGATATAGATAGATAGATAGATAGATAGATAGATAGATAGATAGATAGATAGATAGATAGATGACAGACAGACAGACAGATAGAGAGAGAAAGAGAGATAAGTGTGTGTGCATATGTATATGTATGCATGTATGTACGCATATATGTATGATGTGTGTATGTATGTATGTATGTATGTATGTATGTATGTATGTATGTATGTATGTACAACGGGCTTCTTTCCGTTTCTGTCTACCAAATCCACTTATAAGGTTTTAAGCAGCCCGGAAGCAATTTTTTTTTTCCCACGAGAGTTCTGCACCCCAGTTATGAACTCATTTGCATACAGCTAATCAGAGCTCAACTATCAAACTAGTGTCCACCTTGACACGAAAATACTCTGGCTGAGTTCAGTGGAAAATGTGCATTATAGCAAAATGTAACTGTTCTAAACGGGTTAATAGGGAGTGACAAATGTGAAATTTAGTGTATAAAGTGAATGGTGCGCTGCTCACCGATGATGCCATAAGTGTTGCCAATTCGCGTAATTTACTAGAAAATGTAAATGAATGTAGTTTCCTAATTTTTTGACTGATATTGTACATTCCTAATTTAAAATGTTGGTGTTGATCCGAAAACATCGTAATCAATATGGCGCTGTGTTGTATTGCGACCTCCTTGCATATATCAATGGGGACATGTAGCATCACTAATCTCAGTCTGAGCATAGGCACCTAATGTTAGCTCCATACAGAGGTGCTCAATTAATCTATGAGGATGGTGGGGAAAGGGGGATGTGGTGCCTATGTGAGACCTGCTATGCTGTATTCACAGAGTGGCATACACCATTTTATGCCTGACTGGTTCTACTGTAGTAGTACACAATATGCGGATTTTCAAGGTGAGCTCTGTTTGATTGGCTGTATGCAAAGAGTTCATTACTGGGGTCCGGAACTGTTGTTGTTGTTAAGCAACAAGACGGGTAAGGGTAGTTAGGTGATGGTCTAGAGCTTAGGGGCGGAAGACCCCAGACCTTGGAAAAAAAAACTTTGGCCATCTTGTTGTAGTCGAGGGCTCTTCGTTGACGCCCGACACCACTGGGAGGTGGCCCTCGAAGTCGCTGGAAATGGAGATCTCCAGGTCCAAATTCTTGAACGGCTGTTCTTTCAGTTGTAGTTGTTGCTTCAGCTGTTGCTCTTGCAGTTACTGTTGTTGCTATTTTTGCTACTCGAGCAAACCGGCCAACAAATTTTCCATAATTTTAGTTTTTTTTTTTTGTTTTGTAAAATTCGCACAACCAAAACTTCAGTAAGTTTGTTGACTTCTCGTAAGTTTGTTGACTTCTCGTAAGTTGTTAAAATCCTCATCGAATTTGTTAATTCTTCGTGAATTGCTTAAATCCTCGTTGCCACTGTTACGAGGGGCGTTCAATAAGTAATGCCCCTGACCCACTTCCCATAGCAGTAGAGCAACGAAACTTGGAACAGTTATTAGTCTTTTTCTACATAGGAACCACCCAGAGTTACGCATTTCTCCCATTGTTTGATGCAGTTTTGAAGACCGTTTTTGTAGAAAACCCCAGCTTGGTCCTCCAACCACGACGTGACTTCAGAAATCAAGGCTGCATCATCTGGGAAACGCTTTCCTTTCAAAAACAACTTCATGGCTGGGAAGAGGTGAAAATCAGAGGGTGCAAGGTCAGGAGAGTAGGGGGATGGGGAAGGAGTTCATAGCCGCACGCCTGTGCTTCTGATCTGGCGACACGCGAGTTGTGGACCGGAGCGTTGTCCTGCAGGAGGAGGATAACTTTGCTGATCTTGCCCCGCCTCTTGATTTTGATAGCTTCTCTTAATTTCCTCAAAAGTGAAGCATAATAGACTCCTGTAATTGTGGCACCCTTTGCCAGGAAATCTGTCATCACTACTCCGTCCTGGTCCCAGAAGACTGTGAGCATGACCTTGCCAGCGGAGGGCTGCACCCTTGCCTTCTTTGGAGGAGGTGAATCACGGTGCTTCCACTGCATTGACTGGGCTTTGGTCTCTGGATCATCGTGATGGACCCAGGTTTCATCCTGTGTAATCAGTCTTTTGAAAAATTTTGAACATCTTGACACATCTCCAAATTCATCCTCGAGCAATCGACGCGTTCTTGCTTCTGGAAAGGTGTGAGCAACCTGGGAATCCATCTGGCAGACACAATTTGCATATGCAAATGGTCATGAATGATAGTTTCCACAGACCCGGTACTAATCTTGACCTCATGGGCTATTTGGCGAATAGTTATGCGTCGATCTTCCAAAATGGCAGCCTCAACTTGACGGACAGATGCCTTATCAATGGCAGAAGGGGGCGACCAGATCTGGGAGCTGTTTCCACAGAGTTCCGACCATGTTTGAATTCACGATGCCAGCGTTTTACAATGTCGTATGATGGAGCATCATCACCATAAGTTACTTTCATTTCATCAAAAGTCTCCCGTGGTGTGCGTCCTTTCAAATACAAAAACCGGATCACTGCTCGACGCTCAACAGGCTCCATTTCACACTTGACTCAGTTCAAACACCTGTAAATCAGAAACCACAATTAGTTCAGAGCTGTAATTTGCCACTTAATCTATAGAGATATAAATAATTGCACATGCAAAATTTCAGCTAGATCAAACAACTGCAAATGGGTCAGAGGCATTACTTATTGAACGCCCCTCGTATAATCCTTAAAATGTTGGATTGTTATAATACCCACTTCAGTATACTTAGCATACAGTATACTTAGTAAGACCAGTTAAGACGCGACTATCTCTAACCGCCTGTTACGTACTTTTTCTTTTTATTGTTCACAAGGGACCATCAAAAAGAGGATGATACAGGACATTACATGTAAGGCCGGAAAAAAAAGAAAGTCATCGAATGAGCAGATGTATGATTAATATATGAAAAGATCAAATGATAGTCACCCGTGCCCCACGACCCAGGCAACACCATTGAATATTTTTTTTTTTAAACTAACATAAATTATTTTTCTTTTTCACTTTGCTTGGTGAAGTCATCTCAGTGTCTTTGTTTTTCTTTTTTTTTATTCTTTTGGTTTGTTTATATTAAATGTTCATGTGTGTTCTTGTTTGTAAAGTCTTGTAATTTTTGGCTTTTTTGGTTTGTGGGAGGGGAGGAACGAGTAATTTTCTTTTTCCTCTGCCTCCCAGTCACCTGCTTTTTTAGGTCACTTACCTTTGTAGAAGTTGTCAATGGTGCTACTTCTTCCGTCGTGACTGTTTCTCCTTCCACCGTCCCCTCCTGCTGCTTCTTTTTCCGCTCCGTAGTCGTTGAAGTAGACAGTGTGTCTTTCTCTGACTCCACCGTCACCTCCTCCTGTTTCTCCTCTTCCGTTCTCTGCTACTGCATACTGGCCTCCGTCTGGATTACTCCCTGTGTTTCAGGTTGTAGGCCCTGGTAACACGTTTTTTTTTTTGTTTTGTTTTTTTTTATATATGCTCCTTTTGCCCACACCCGAAGCACTTTGGTACTCTGCCCTGAACAGCGACCTTCACTCTTGTATCATGTTGCTCTTACATCCCTGTCACACCAGTTCTGGGTACTTTTTTCCATCAACTACAATAGTGTCACCTCTTCTTTTATGTTGACGAAGGCTGCCGCCAGGATCCACATTAGTTTGAATTCCGGGTCGAAACTGCTTATCATTATTTTCGTCGTTCTTTTGCCTAGGTATGATGGCAAAAGAGCTAATCCGCTTGTCTGCAGGGTGGTCGCTGAGTCCATCTTGGCATCCCTCTCAGCCACAGACTGCGCCTCCACCGTTCCAAACTTTCTTCCGTGTTGAACGTACGGCAATTTATACATAATAGGCTTTAATGCCTTTTCAATTTCCTCTATTAATGCTATCTCTATTTTTCTGGTCTTTAAAGAAGGCGTCCTATAAACAACTGTTCTCTTAATTCTTTCCATCACCTCATTGAAGAAATTTAGCCTCACGTTGTCTCTCTCCTCTTGTAGAAATAACTGGAACTTCTTGACTGCCTCAGGCTTGATGTTGTAATATTTCATCCTTCTTCGTGCTGCAGCCGCACAATCATTCGTACTGTCTCCGGAATCACTTGTGTATTCCTCCTCATCCTCGCTCTCCCAGAGCTCGTAAAATGTGTCGTCATCCATTTTGTGTAGGACACCCTACACAACGGGGAAAACCAACAGGAAACAAGCCTGTGAAGGCTGACAATGTGTCGCAAGATACTAACAGTTTTTAATCAATTTTTAAAACAAAGGTAATCCCAAAAGGGAAAACCTGCAACAAAATCAACGGCAATTCAACAATAAACTTCAGATAAAATTATAACAGACCGTAACACGAAAGCGAACACACCACACCGCCTACTGCATACTTTTTCTTCTTTATTTTCCACACTGGGCATAACGAAGAGGGGACAGTACAAAAACAGACAAAACATACAGAGTTCGTATTTTCCTTTTTCAAAACTTCCGATTAAAAATTAATTTCGATTTTAAAAATTTCGATTTAAAATTAATAAAATTATAAATATTATGTGAAAGTACCTGGGCTCATAGGCCCACCGCTGCGTTGACTGCCGTTCCTTTCTATTCCGGTTAGATTGCTGAGCTTACCGGCTCCATTCATCCTCAACTTTCTCTCCACATTCTTTTACGAAACGTGCTATACGTCAGGTATCTCTTTTCCGGCCTGATCTTACTTTTAAGGTGATATTTAAAGTAATTAACTAGACCTTGGCTGTAAATAAAGGTACCTTTCGCAATCCCTTTCGCGCATGTCTTTCATACCGTTTCTTTCAGTATGGCTATAATGCAGAAAAACTGTTCCTCCTCTCCCTGTTAAGGGAAGAGGACGGAACAGCATTGATAATTGATTCAGCTGACAGCCGTACTCGTTTTGTCGTTGACACCAGTTGTTCGACATTGGCTGTTAGTCCCTTTAACTCCGGGCACTCCACGAAGGCATGCATGACGGTTTCACTGTCCCGCCCGCACCTTGGGCATGTCGGTGAGATGGCACTACCGTGCCTTGATAGCCTCTCTCGAACAAGTAAGGCCGATCGGTAACACAACCGGGTCAGAGATTTCTGGTGATTATCCAGGTACCCCGGTCCGAAAATCCTTCTGAACAGTTTAACCAACTGATTTCCATCGACACCCAGAGTCTCCTCCAGGACATCCACTGACATATGCTCCACTAACTCGTTATAAAAGTCCGCGGTATAACCCTAGTTGCCGACTGTGCTCGCCCGGGAGAGAAGTGTGAGTGCCTGTCGACACTCCATTTGCCAAGCACCCAGCCTAGGTCTTCGCCTGATCCAAGGACCTAAATCCCGAAGGGAGGTCAACTGTGGAAGAAAGAACTTCACGACCGGTGACCATAACTGCTCACCATCCAGGTGACGCCAGAGATGTCTATGCCTCAGAGCAAGTTTGTGCATCCTCGGCCACGGCATCCCTAGTTCATCCTTTAACGGTTTTTGGCAGCAGATAGAGCGCCTTACAAGTGGCCTCCCCTTCCACGAAAAGCGAAAGAGGAGTCTCTCCAACTTGCTTAGCCACGAATCAGGGCAAGGCACGACGGTCAGACGGTAGGTGATAACGGATGCATTAAACACCCGCATCACCTCCGCCCTTCCTAGCAGCGATAACGCCCTTTCAGGCCAAATTTGGGTTAGAGCCGTTACACTGCTTGTTACCTCACTACAATTCTTCTCCATCAGGAGGTCTAGACCAAACGAGACCCCTAGCATCTTAACAGGACCTTCTGTTCAACGTCCCACAACGTTATCGGACGACATCGACTTGCCCCTCTGGGTGCCGAGTTGCAAGCCGAGCGACTTATTCTGATTAATTCTTGCTCTTACCACTGCTTCGTATCTTCTGATGGCGTTTTCTTCACAAGGCAGCTGCCCTTCATCCGACACGCTGACGGTGAAGTCATCCGCATGTGCGATCGCCGTCTTCCCTCCACTCAGATCATGCAGGTTGCCCCTTATAGCTTCCCACCTGCGCAGCAATGGTTCAAGAGCCAGCACATATAAAGGTGAAGACTGGTGACATCCCTGGCGAACAGAGCGCGTTATCTCGAATGGTTTCGGGAGGAAACCATTCACTCGAACGACAGACTATGTTGCAGTACACAGCAGCGACCCAGCTTCAAAAAGTCGGGCCTAGCCCGGCCGCCCCGAAAACTGTTGCTAGGTACCGATGGTCGACTTTATCGAAAGCTTTAGACTGGTCTAAATGCACCAGTGACCCACCTTTGCCAGTAATTTTACCAACACCCTCTATGGTGTAGCGTATGAGGTGGAGAATGTCGCGAATCAACCTGCCGGGAATGGCGCGAGTTTGCGTCTCCCCGACAAGGTTGCCCACGACCCACGCCAACCTCTTTGCTAGCACCTTGGCCAAAATCTTTAACTCTGTATTTAACAGAGTTATGAGCCTACAATTACTAATAATGTCCCCCTTGTTAGGGTTCTTTCTGATTAGAGGGACTACTCCTCGGCTTACAGATTTGGGAATACTCCCATTCTACTGCCAGTTGGCATAGACTCCGGCCAGTAGGTACCCGAACAACTCATAGGGCATACCATCATGCCCTGGTGACTTTTCAATGTGACCACCACTTGCAGCACAGGCAACATCAATGCAATGAGAGAATTCCTCCCAGACACATATCTGCTTGGCCTGTGAGATCCCCAGATCTCACTGTCTGACTTTTTCTTGTGGGGATATGTAAAAGTTTGTGTCTATATTCCACCGCTACCCACTAACCTCGATACCCTTAAACATTGAAGAACAACAACAATCAACTCAGTGGATCATGATATGCTGATTGAATTGATAAAAGGTGGGGTTTTTTCTAATTTATATATATATATATTATATTTTGTGAAATTTGATTTAGTATTTCTAAATTGAATTTTTCCCTGTAAGTTTGGAATAATATACCCTCATATTATTATTATTACTATAAATATATATAGATATATATTATGTTCACCCATTGATAAAATGATTGCTGATATTGATGGGTATGTAATGAACGGGTTTAACAATATGTAACTGGGATTGCATGGTATGATTACATGAATTATGGTTCCAGTCAGACATGAGCTGAAATTTATATGCATGAATGAATGTAAAAATCAAATTAAGTTTCTCATCACATCCCATTACAACCATATTCAGGTCGTCCAGGTTTAAACTAATTCAGGTTACATTCTCTAGAAAGTATATTATTCAAATATTTATCTTATGCATTAAACTTTCTGATTTTAGACCACCCAAAAAATAGTGGGTGATTAACCCTTCTGTTTTTATATATTTCTGTTGAAATATATTGACTGTTTCGTTCCACAATACAAATTTCCTGCTTCAAGGTCATCATCATCAGCATCATCAGCATCTATATCAACTACGAATTTCATACAGTGCCAGTGGTCAATTAAGTATGAAAACAAGCTATATCCTGCAGTTAATTTATCTGACTTCTTTACTCACCTTTAACAACCAGGTTTCTGGTAATGTGATAAATCAACATCAAATTTCTTACAATAAATACACACACATGCGCACGCACACACACACACACACACACACACACACACACATAAATACATACATATGTATACATATATATATACATATAGATAAATAGATAGATGGATAGATATTGATATAAACATATAATTATACACACTCACACACACACACATATATATATGTATATATACATATACATATAGTTACATAGATATATACATATATATGTGTGTGTATACATACATATCAATACACATATACATATTTTATACATATATGTGTGTGTATATATACACACACACACACATCTGTATATACATATATATATACATACATATATATATATATATATATAATATATATATATATATATATATATATTATATATATATGTAATCAAAATAAGCAACAAGGATATCATTGTTGCTTATTTTGATTTTAATCACCTTATTTTGAAATTGTATGGTTAATACCGTACTAAATTCTGGTGTGTCAACTCAAGTACCATATTCATCTGAATCTAAATTTTACATATATATATATATATATATATACATCTATTTGTATACATCTAAAGTTTTCTCAATTTTCTGATTACTTAAATTTGATTCCTGATAAACTTTTGTTTATTCTTTTGTTACCTGTACTCTATGAGCATAGTGTGCCTGCATACCCATGCCCAGAAATAACACAGGTAACTAATACCGATAGTAAATACAGATATATTATCCCTTAGTCAGTTATTATAACAGCTAACTCTGCTTGCCTTTTTATATATATATATATATATATAATATATATATATATATATATATACACATCTATATCTATATCTATATCTATATATATATATATATATTATATATATATATATATACATCTACATAAACACACACACACATATAATGGAGAAATTGTACAAAATGTATAAATAGATGATGAGTAAAGCACCGACACAGTTTGATTACCTGTAGTTTTCCGTACATTTATTGCAGGAATTTCGTAGTGGCAGCTGGGATAACAGTATTAATAACATTGTAGATGGAATGCGTTATAGACTTTATAGTGCACAACATGTGTTTCGACCCGTTCTGGGTCTCTTCAAGTACATCAATAAAAACTTTCACTAAAGATTTCTTGAGTCGGCTTACATACGGCTATATGTTTATCAATATATATACAGGGTGCATAAGATATTTGAGGACAAATTTATGTTTATAAAAAAAAACATATATAATAACAGATAATAACGTTATCAAAAAATGGTTTGAGGATAAAAGTAAACCTTCTTTTCTATAATGTTATTCAATAAAGCCACCTTCAGCTTCAACAACTCCTTCTATATGAGATCTAAATCATCTACATGTTTGAATGATGTGGTCCTGGTTCATTTTGGACATTACTTTGACTATGGCAGCTTTCAAAGAACCTTTGGTGATATGGGCATGTTCATTGAACTCTCTCTCTCTCAATAACGCTCCCCATGTTCAATGGATTGAGATTTGGGGAATTAGGAGGCCAAATGTTAGGGGTTATGTGATGCTGAAAATTTTCAGCCATCCATTCCTGTGTTACTAGAGCCATATGAAATAGTGCAGTGTGTTACCGAAACACATATGGCCTTCCATTGCATACACTGTTTATCCAGGGCTTAGCAATTATTTCCAGGACCTAAGGCCTTGCGGAAAGAAGTAAGGAGGCATCATATGTCCTTCATTGCTGACAACCCTTAAAACCATGACAGTTACAGGAAATTTTGTATGCATAACACTTGGAACTTCAGAAGGGTCTGCACATAACCATCTGTCATTTCTTCTGTTAACTTTTTGATCTTGTTTGAAGTTTTTTTTTTGTTTGAGAAAAACTAAATCAAATCTTTTTCTGCTGGATTTTTCAGTTTGTTTAAGAACCTTTTAGATCTGATGTAGTGATTTTCTTTTACTTTTTCTGACAAATTGACCTTTCCTCATCATATAAGACTTATATCTGATGTCTTAATGGACAACATTTCTGACTGTTCCTTCTAACAAATGGAGATCTTTTGTAATTGACTTCATGGACTTTCTGCAATTGTAATTAATGGTCTATTGAACTTGTTGGATAAATTAAGGTGTTTTAATGATTTCAGAGCATTTAGAATACTTTTTATGCTTTGATACTGGTGATACATTTCCATCTTAAGTTTCTAGCTCTGAACAAACATTTTAGATGAAAGGACTGGCAACTTTTAAAAATCAAGATATTTCTAAATCACTATGTTCAGCCTTTAATACCACAATAACAGCATGCCTCTTAGTTTTTTTGAGTAAGCTGAAAGTCTGCAATTATTATTTTCTGACACAAAGATTATACCGAGTTAGTAAAAAATGCAGCTATGACCCAAAAAAGGTATATCCACGAATACCTAACGCACCCTGTATGTGTGTGTGTGTGTGTGTGTGTGTGTGTGTGACACATAGATACAGATATGTGTATATATAAATATACATGGGTATGTATGTATGTATATATATATATATATATATATATATATATATATATAATATATATATATATATAAGTATATACATATGTGTGTGTTTGTGTGTCTGTATATATATATATAAATATATAATATATATGTATGTGTGTATGTATCCACCCACACATACATACATACATATATATATAACTATAGACACATACTTATTGCTGTTACTGTTAGTTCATACACCCCATTATGAGAATTAACAATGGCTTCATGCAAATATAATTAATTCATTCTGAATGCAAATAAATGCCAATCAAAAGTTCAGTTTACCACTCACAATAAACAGTAGAGCGACGTTTGTCATTGGGCTTACAGCATAAGCCAACATACAGTAACCATTTGACAAATTAGGCCAATGTCATTGTAGATATTATGTTAGTGTCACCTTATTTAATGTACTGAACATTCAGAAACTAGTCAGAAAAAAGAAAAATAAACAGCAAATGTATGTCATAAAGTAAAGATAATATTAATCCGCAGCTAATATTCTAATTTGTGGAGTTGCGTGGCTTAGTGGTTAGGGTGTCAGCATCATGATCGTAAGATTGTGGTTTCGATTCTTGGACCGGACGACGCGTTGTGTTCTTGAGCAAAACATTTCATTTCACGTTGCTCCAGTTCACTCAGCTGGCAAAAATGAGTAACGCTGCGATGGACTGGTGTCCTGTCCAGCTGGGGAACACATATGCCATTGAAACTGGGAAACTGGGCCCATGAGCCTGGCTAGGCTTTAAAAGGGCGCTTTATTTATTTTAATATTCTAATTTATTCTAAGGTTATGAGCAGGTAGAATTGTTTGCATGTTGAGCAAAATGCTCAGCACCATTTCATCCATCTTTACATTCTGAGTTCAAATTCCTCTGAGGTTGGCTTTGCCTTTCATCCTTTCAGAGTTGATAAAATATGTACCAGTTGAACACTGGATTCAATGTAATCAACAAGTCCCTCCATCAAAATTTCAGCCCTTATACTTATAACAGAAAGGATTATTTTAATTATTATGGGAAGTACAAGAAGCAATTCCAGATTTGTTTTGGTTGTAATAAGACTTCCTCAGTAAAGCTACAATTCAAAATAGTTTGTTAAGGGATACTGAGAGACTATTATATTTATTGTAAAAAGAGTTTGTATTTTGCTTGAAAGATGGTGATACAGGAATAAAACTACAAATAATGAAGATGGAGAGCTTTTAATAATGCAATAACAGAAAGTTAAGTAACCTTTATAATTCAGGCACAAAGCCCATAATCAGAAGTAAACTGCTTAAAGAAATGTAAGTCTGCATACATCTTGTCATGATCATTGCTGTATGAACAGTGGCCCTGCTTTGCCTGCACAGTGGTGTCTCTGACATCAGGCGAATATAGTAACAGCAGCAGCAGTAGAGCTGCCAACCTATACAGCTAGCCATTCACCACTGACCCCCACTATGACCTCTACAGCCCCTGGCAACACCATCTTGCATACTAAGTTTACCATACTCATACTACACTCATAATACATTTACCCATTGCCACAACATCACCACATAGGAAAAGTGAGGTCATTGCCCGTACAGCAACCAGCATGGCAGGATCTATGTTAACTTACATTTCTTTAAGCTGTTCACTTCTAACGATGGGCCTTTGTACCTGAAAAATAAAAGTTGCTTAACTTCGCCTTTTTACTTTGTTAGAAGCTTTCCACCATCATCATTTGATAATTATGATAATTATTGACAATTTAATTTTAGATGAATATTGCTCAAGGGTAATGAGATCCAGAATGCAAACAATTACTGCAACTTCATTATACTACAGAAGTAGTTCAGTTAGTCAGTCAACCCTTTTGTTATTATATTCCTGTTGAAATAAAGTGCATTTATTTCAATTAATTTTGAAAATACAGAAGAATTTAGTGAAAATAACAAATTAATTAATCTGTGTTTGGAACATTAATTAATGTAAAATTTTGACGGACAGTTTCAATTTAAATTACTTTAAAAGTGAATCAAAATATTTGCACCATAGAAATTGGGACACTTTCAGGCTGGTTGGTATTAAAAGAATAAAGGCAGTGCAAATGTTGAATGTATGTCAGGGAGATAATGATTCATTAAAACTACTTTCAATGAATGTTCATAGAATTCAGCATGAATGTTTGTTGTAAACTGAATATTGATTTTTAACTTAGGTATAGGAGAACAAAGTTTGAGCAAGGGGTATAGTTGTTTAGAATTACTCTAGTTTTTGGTTGATATTTTTTATACCAGCCTTGGATCAAAGGTAAGGCTGATATTTGCCTTTCCACTGTTGTTGTACTAATACAATGAGACTAAAACAATTTTATATATGAACATAACACATAGACACACACACACACACACACACACATATATATATATAGAGAGAGAGATACATACATATATACAAGCATGTATATATATGTATATGTATATATATATATATATATATATTATATATATATATATATATATATATATATATATACTCACAAAGACACACACATACATTTACATTCATATATAGATCTATATACATATACTCTATATACATGTATATATATATACATAAACAAATATATATATATGAATATGTATGTGTATATATATATATATAATATATATATATATATATCATCATCATCATCATCATCATTTAATATCTGCCTTTCATGCTAGCATGTGTTGGACAGTTTGACAGGAGCTGGCCAAGAAGAAGACTGCAGCAGACTTTTGTGTCTGTTTTGGCACGAATTTTACAGCTGGATGTTCTTCCTAACACCAACCACTCTGCAGAGTGGATGATGATGATGATGATGATGATATGTGTGTATGTGTGTGTGTGTATTATATATATATATATATATATATATATATACACACACACAGACATACACGCACAAACACTCATATATATATGAGTATACATACATATATATATGGCACTCTTATGACAACTCCATCAAGGAGTTGAGTGCCCAAGGCAAATAATAGCAGATTCAGCAATTATTCTCAGTGATGTCTATAATCCTTTTGATACCAACTTACCCAGGACCACACCTGGTTATAAAAACTTCTACTTTTAAAGTGATCTAAATTATCAGCCTCCATCAAATCTTCATGTTTATTTATGTTCCAAACACCAGTTTAATATTGGTAAATCTTTTTTATAAATTCATCATTATTTCCTGTGATCATAAGATTGTAGTTTTCATTCCTAAACCAGAGTGTGCATTATATTCTTGAGTAAAACATTTCATTTCACAGTGTTTCAGTCTATTCAGTTGTAAATTAATCCCAGCAATAACTGGGAATATAACCCTGTGACAGACTAGCATCCTGTTATAATTTCAGTCACTTACACAGCATGGAAATTGTGTTAAGCTTCAACCTTATGAGTTCTAAGGCTCAAAATATCATTGAAACAAAACAGTGTATTTCAAGAGAAATGCAGCAACAATATGGTTAAAAGAGAAAAGACAACATTGCTTATAAACATCAAATAATTAATAAGTGATAAATAATGTCAACTGATTCACCTTTCATGATCAGAGACAAATATCAATTATTATTGTATAGTAAAATATAGAATGTAAAGAAACTAGTTGTTGTTATTATTATTGCTTAGCAATATATTGGCAGGATCATTAGAGTGACTGACAAAACACCTTGTGTTGTAAGTTCAAGTTCAAATCCTGTTGATATCAACTTTGCCATTCATCCTTCCTGCATTGATAAAATAGAGTACCAGTAAAATATTGGCAGGATCAATATAATAGACTAACTTCTCCTGCTAAATCTCAAGTCTTGCATCTATATCAGAAGCAGTCATTGCTGTTATTATGTCTCAAGTTAGTCCTGATGGAACAAGCCTCTAATCAATATCATTCCAATCATGACCATCCCATCTTTTCCCTAGATGCAGGAAGCATAAAGCCATATTCACTCCCCAGACACATGCTTTGGGATTCTGTCCTACTTTACTATCACCTCAGACAAACCAAAACCTTGTGAGTGGATTTTGTAGACAGAGGCCTTTCAAATATACATACAGACAGACATATATACATCTCTCTCTCTCTCTCTCTCTCTCTCTCTCTCTCTCTCTCTCTCTCTCTCTCTCTCTCTCTCTCTCTCTCTCTCTCATCTCTCTCTCTCTCTCTCTCTCTCTCTCTCTCTCTCTCTCTCTCTCTCTCTCTCTCTCTCTCTCTCTCTCTA
>NC_043001.1:89890834-89940834 GCF_006345805.1 Octopus sinensis | reverse complement strand
TGGTGCACATTGCTAGTGGAGCAGCCATGCTTACACTGTAAAGTCAGGACCACAATATTATCAACTATAAGCATGAATGCGCAGAAGGCAGTGTGATAATAATAAAGATATGTTATGGTGAAGTGCAGATAATTTTTTACTTCCCCTTATATACACATACACATGCATGTCATCATCATCATCATCACCATCACCATCATTTGGCATCTGTTTTCCATGCTGCCATGAATTGTATGTGTACATCCCAACAACATGGTTCCAGGTTCAGTTCCATGTGAGTGGATTTGGTTGACGAAAACTGAAAGAAGCCTGTTTCTATATATGTATATCTCTGTGTGTGTCTTTGTGTCTGTGTTTGTTTCCCCCACCCTACCCCATCATTGCTTGATCAATAGAATAAGTACCAATCTTAAAATATTAGTCCTGGGTTGATTTGTTTGACTAAAACCCTTCAAGGTGGTGCTCCAGCAGTGCCACAGTCAAATGACTGAAACAAGCAAAAGAATAAAATAATATGTAAAATGTACACACACACGTGAGTGTGTGTGTGTGTATAAAATATACATATATATATATGTATACGTATATAAAATACATATATATATGCTTATACATACATACATACATACATACATACATACATACATACATCAATTAATGTCCATTTTCCATGCATGGGTTGGATTGTTCAACAAGAAATGGAAAAGCAGAAGACTACAACAAGTCCTGTCGTTTGCTTTGGCATGATTCTTACAGCTAGATGTCCTTCCTAAAGTCAACTATTTTACAGATTGTAGTTTAATGGTCATACTAGGTGTATTTTACGTGGCACCAGCTGCAATGAGGTTACCAAGTACTTGCCAAACAAGACCCCTCAGCTGAGGGTGTGGAGTAGTATTGAGGGACAAAAAAGGAGTCTTGTGTCAGAGGGGAAACAGCACTGCCTTTAGAAGGTAAACAGTGGAGAGAGGAGAGTGTGAGAGAGAAGATCATGAAGCTATGACAGGGAGGGTGAAGAGGCTGGTGACCTGAATTATAGGGTGGTGTACGTAATGAAGTGGGCCGGGTTGGGAGAGGGTGAGTTAGTGGGTGAGTTAACGAAATTGTGAAAGGAGAGTGGTAGAGGTGAGACAGCTTCTGCTTGACGGGACACAATATATTGAAACGCCGGTGTCCGAGAATGCAGTGTGCCAATGAGACGAGAGTGTTGAACACACCGTTGTTGTAAAAGGTACAAATTATTCTCCTAAGACAGACACTACAGCGCTCAGCATATTTTGCATCTGAAACTGCTAGACATTTTAAGAATAAATATGCAGAGATAATTTGACACATACAAAAAAGAGCAGAATACATTTATAGCCTAAGTAATTTGCATAAATGAAACGAAAACAAGCTAAGAGAAATAACTCAGAGTAGGCCAGTGGCATGTATTTGAACCACAAAGACGAATAACAGTGCAAATGACTTGGGTCATAAACCAATTTATATTTACTTATCTCCCTTCTTCATCTGGATTTGATCCCAACTGTCACTCACACGTACACCTAGACGCGTGTACACACACACACACACACGCACACACACGCACGCACGCATGCACACTCACAAACACAGGCATACACGCACGAACACACAGATACATGTTGGAGGTGTTAAAATGCTAAAATCAATGAACGAGTGATGCTTTAAACGAAGATTGAGAAATAGATGTGGAGAAGTTAAACACTCGTAATTCGTTTATTCTCGGGAAAAGAAAGGAATTTTTGCTGTTCATTTCTTTATTTCTATTTTCAAGGACTGCCAATTCGTCTTCGTTGCAACCAGGGCCGGATTAAGACCCATAGAGGCCTCAAGCACTCAAAAGATTTTGGTGCCTCCATATATAATTCGCAATGTAGAAGGCGCGTGGCTCAGTGGTTAGAGCGTCGAGCTTACGATCGTGAGGTTGTGAGCTCGAATCCCGGACTGGGCTGGGTGCTGTGTTCTTGAGCAAGACACTTTATTTCACGTTGCTCCAGTTCACTCAGCTGTAGAAATGAGTTGCAACGTCACAGGTGCCAAGCTGTATCGGCCCTTGCCTTTCCTTTGGACAACATCGGTGACGTGGAGAGGGGAGGCCGGTATGCATGGGCGACTGCTGGTCTTCCATAAAAAACAACCTTGCCCAGACTTGTGCCTCAGAGGGTAACTCTCTAGGTGCAAACCCATGGTCAGTGTCTGACCGAAAGGGGGTCACAAACAATAATAAACCATAAAATAAATTTTTATTTTTCAAAATGGAACACTAACAGTAAGATAGGAAATAATGTTTATTTTTGTATACGTCTACTTTATTTATACTTGAAAGTTTCCTCTTATCTTTTTTAATTGCAAAATCTTTTATCAGATTCTCAACATTAATCTTACGTAAAACGTCTGCTTCTATACTTTGTAGAGATACGAAATCCCGAATATTATTTAAGCAATTTTAAAGTGATTACTTTGGTGCCGTATACCATTCAACACTTCTGTGGTGTCCCCATTTCACTTCTTGATGCCCTATGTACATACTTTTTTTTTTGCTTAATAGTTAATCCAGCATTGGTTGCAACAAAAAAATGGGTTTTATCATTAGGAAGTACCAGAAAGGTTTAACACCCATGAAAAGGCAAACATCCATCCATACTGTTTCACCCAAAGGAAGAAAATTGCAAGAAATCTCCTAAAAAAATGGAAGAATTCATTTTCAAATAGCATCAGAAAAAACAAAAATGGCAACATATTCTTCACAAAACATTCCAGTCTCTTTTACTTGTTTCAATTACTGAACTGCCGTCATGCTGTGGCACCGCCTTTAAGAACTTTAGGCGAGCAGATGGACTTAGTACTTATGTTCCTTTTTGGTTTTATACCAATACTGTCGATTTCTTTTTTCGGAGACGTAAACAAACCAACACCGGTTATCAAGTGGTGACAAACGCACACACACATACACATGTACGAAGAGTTGGTTTCTGCACAGTTTCCGTTCACCAAATTCTTTCACATGGCCTTGGTGATTTCGATATCGAACCCGAAACCACATGATTGCAAAGTGAGTTTCTTGTGCCTATTCCATGCATAAAATTTTTAGTTAATTCAAAATCTTGCCTTGCGTAGAACAGCTAAGTAATTCTGGAAATTTTGGAGAGTTATTCAAGTAGTTGGCAAACTTTATTCCATCATGAAAGAATATCTCGTAAATATGGAAAAGAATCCTGGACGAATATCATATTTGTTTCCGTTATTGGAGGATTCATATAATCAGCTGTTGTTTTCTGTTGTTTGCCAGAAATCGCTTCATAGCATCCAGAAGGTCAAAGATTTAGGTCTCATGTTTGATTCTAGTCCAGATCAAGCATATTATGAGCAAATGGTAGAAACAGTTCTTTCTGCTGATATTGATTTCAAAGAGAAAATTATTTATAAAAGAAGCTTTTTTTGTTTTGTTTTGTATTTGCCTAATTAAAAGAAAGGGTACTGAAAACATGGTAGAAGTGATTTTTGAATTTGTACAAGACATAATGCCGTTATAAGACTGTTTAATATAACAAATTACTGCAGTTATGGCTGGTTATAAAAGTAGCGTTCAAACAAGATTAATGAAAGAAATTGCTTCGTTATTTTGGTAAACTGTATTAATTATTCTCTCAGTTTGGTTGGTTTATTGGTTGGCTGGCTGGTTGGTTGGTGTGTGTGTGTGTGTGTGTGTGTGTATGTGTGTACGTGTGTGTGTGTATGTGTGTGTGTGTGTTCTGACGTGTTGGTGGTAACTTCTTTCGATGCAGTTCAGTCACTTTGTTCAGATCTTCCGTTGGCAAAAACTGGAAGCTTTCAGTAGTTATCAAATCTGAATCTAAAACAGAATTCTAGAACAATGTCTGTGATGCCAATCAATGGATTCTCTATTACCACAGTGGAAATTTTTCAAAAGATGGTCGTTAACCAGAATCAAACCAGCTGATCCAAAAGGTGATGCAAGACAGGTTCTGGATATTACGTATTTTGGCGCTTAAATTCTTGTATTTTGTTTCGATTTTGAAATATAATTCTTATTCAGACTGACCATCTTTAAAAGCGACTCCATGACCATATCAACAACTTTCGTGATACTACTTGTGATTATCTTACAGTAGTTGAGAATCGTTCGTCAGTGAACCTCTTGATGACAGGCTAAAACCACATGTTGAATAAGTTATTTATGTGGGGAAAACAACCCCGCAGAAAGTCGAAATAAATGACTGATGAAAAGTCAAGAATGTAGGGTTATTTACCAAAGATGAAATTATGAGAATAACAAAAGATACTCTTGAACGTCTCCATTATGGAATGGAAGTAAGATTTACTCGACTCCATAATACGGATTAAAAATTCCGATATTTATCTTTAATTTTAGATATAAGAGAATTATTTCTTCACTAAAATGAAAGCAGAAGCACTTTAATGTAAACTTCTTTTAAAGAATTTGTCTGGATCATGCAGTTTTCTAAGACTGACACAAACGAAAGTGAATTACCTGTTGAAAAATTCTTGGAATGTAAGTTGTTTCTGAGAAGTTGTCTAAACATAAACATAACTGATTCGAGACCATTGTTCAGTGTGGAGATGAAAGCAGTAATCTTTTCCAAAATCTAAGAGTAACTTTTTCAGGTTGTGTTCATTATAGCAATTTCAACTAGTAGTGGTGAGTGATCTTTCGACAAGATAAAGGTGATCTTACTTAAGAGTTTCGATAAACCAAGAAAGACTATCAGTTTATTACTGAAGGTGCGAAAACTAAAAAACGCGACTTTTAACGATGTTGATGCACATATCAAAAGTAAGAAAAATATAGCGTTTGTAACGAACTTCGTGTGAGTGAATATCCTCGTGCACTTTTGGGGTGCACAAAGCAATCACTCACTAGCCGTTGCTTTAATAATCCAGAATTCTACTAGTCAGAAACAACAGGACGCAGACGTAAAATATACATATAACTACTTTATTCTCTTTCTTGGTAAACAATAACAATAAGTGTGTTATCTGATGTCCTAGGTTCGGGCGCGCACCGCTATAAGTTAATAGATTGTAATATTTACAATGTCCAGCCCAAAAACAGAAAGGGGTCAAAATGGCGTCGAACAGGGAAGTTGAAATGTGGTCGGCAACAATTTGGTTAAAGGTATTTCGGCCGACTGCTGCTAGAATCAAGTCCTGACGGAGAGAGGATATACGCGTGACCGTCGCCTTCAATCGCTGGTTCCCAAGTCACCGAGGACTGGACGCTGGTAGTCAACGTCTTACGACCCCCTTGCCTCGCTAACTGCTACGTAGGCAATAGGGTCGTGCTACCGGTGGTTCGCGCATGCGTGAGAGGGCCTTCCTTTCTGTGCCTTGGTAAAGGCACCAACACGCGCGAAATACAAATGGGCGGTGCGCGAGCGCGCGCCGTTGTCGGATCACTACACGTTTGAAAATGAAACACAAAATATTCATTAAAATATTCTGAAATAGGTGCAAACAAGCTGCTTCTTTCTAAGTTCCATATAATTACAATGCTTTCATTTCAATGAATGCTAATGTGTTTCGTAATGTTTTACTTGTAAAAGTGTTAATAATTGTATTTTATTGATTTGCCCTTGGTTCTGTGAATCCTATTTACAAATCCGCTCTGAAGGACTTCTGCATAGTTTCCATCAAAGAAACTCTTTCACAATACCTTGGTCGACCCGAAACTAAAGTAGAAGATGCTTGGTGCAATGCAATGAGATCAAATCTGAAACCATGTAGAGGTGATGTGAACTTCCTAAAATAGTTATATTGCACTCGTGCATCTTAGCCATAAAAGCAAATTCAGTTTATTAGTGTAGTCAGTAACATGGCCAGGTGGGGGCAAGGAGTAGGGTGATCTGCCCCGAGTGACGCTTTCATTGGGGCAGCACTTCTGGGTCTGCTGTGTAAGCCTGTATATGCTTAGGTTCCCGGGGGCACTTCAAATTCAAGGGCAGCCCCAGGCGGCTCACAGTCTAGCCACGCCATTGCATGTAGTTCACTGTGGCACGAAAAAAAAACTTATTTCATTTCTTCCGGGCCCACAGGTAAAAATCAGCTCTGTACCACAAAGAAGAAAAAATGCCCTCGCCGTGTAAAGAGTCGAGTATTGTTTTTTTTATATATATAAAAAGTAAGAGCGGAAAGATCTGAGAAACTATCGCCCCATGTCTTTTTCCCTACTTCTACAAACTGTTTACAAAGATCATAGTTACCAGATTATCGGAACATCTCGAAGATCAGCAGTTGAGGGAACCAGCAGGTTTTCGGAAAAACTACAGCACGATAGGCCTTGATAGACACGATAACATAGTTTGTAAGACAAGTAAAAGCGCATAAGCTGGCTTTCGTGTCACCTTCGCAAATTACGAAAAGGCCTCCGATTATGTTACTATAAATGCTGTACTGTTCTCCCTGAAGATGTAAGGAGTAGTAGCACATCAAACCGGGGAGGCGAACTCGAGATGTTCCACCGATATAGCAATGATATCATCGCCAGTAAAGCTCCAACCGAGAAGGTGTCAAACAAGAAGATGGCATCTCTTCAAAGCTATTCACTGCATGAGTTGAAATGGTCATCAGAGACATTGACAAGAAATGTGACGTCAGAATCAAAGACAAGCTACTAACACACCTCTGATTCGCAAACGACATCAAGCTCATTGCAGAAACAGATCAGCTAAAGACCCTTCTTGACAGAGCTGGACATCCAGAGTTAAACTGTAGGCATTTAAATAAACTGCATGAACAAAATATATGCAGTTGGAAAACGTAACACAAAACCACATAATGGCAGGTTGCGATGCAATCGAAGAGGTAAAGGAATATATCAACATAGACTAAACGATAAATATTAACCGAGACATTGAACGTTGAACAGAGCAAGAGCAGGGTGGAAGGTGTTAGCCTCCATTAAAGATGTACTCAAAGAACAAGTGAACAAGAGTTTGCGTAAGAATCTACCTGTGCTCTTATATACAAGTGAAACGTGGGCTACTTCGAAGAAATAAGACATGCAATTGGTTACAACACAGACTGTCGTGGAAAGATCTGTGCGAGAAATACTATTGCAGGAGCATACTCGAGACAAAAGTAATTCGAAGACGGAACGAACTGAACGATGTGATCACAGAATATCAAAACCACAAGTTTCGTTGGCCCGGGCGCGTAATTTTTCTTCCCACGAGTGTTCCGGACCCCAGTAATAAACTCATTTGCATACAGCCAATCAGAGCTCACCTTCAGAATCCACATAATGTGTACAATTGCAGTACTGCCAGTCAGGGATAGAATGGTGTATGCTTCTCTGAGTACAGCATAGCAGGTTTCACATAAACACCACATTTCCCCTTCCCCACAATCCACATAGAATAATTGAGCACCATCTCTGTATGGAGCTAACATTAGGTACCTATGCTCAGACTGAGATTAGTGATACTGCATGTACCCATTGATATATGCAAGGAGGGCGCAATACAACACAACGCCATATTGGTTACGATGTTTCCAGATCAACACCAAGATTTCAAATTAGGAATGTACAATATCAGTCAACAAATTAGGACTACATCCATTTACATTTTCTAGTAAATTACGCGAATTGGCAACACTTATGCTATCATCGGTGAGCAGCTCTCCATTCACTTTATACACTAAATTTCACATTTGTCCCTCCCTACTAACCCGTTTAGAATAGTTAGATTTTGCTATAATGCACATGTTCCACTGAACTCAGCCAGAGTATTTTCGTGACTAGTTTGACAGTTGAGCTCGGATTGGTTATATCCAAATGAGTTCATAACTGGGGTTCAGAACTCTCGTGGGAAAAAATTTCGTGGCCCAGACATGTCACAAGGCTCACAGACAAGTATACCTGTATAGTTATTGAATGAAACCCCTCAAGTCCAGAAGATATTATGGGGAAAATATTCAAGTTGAAGAGAATATGACATAATCAAACAATTCGGGCGCAAAAGGAAGACGGGGACAATGAAAGGAAAAATGGAAATGAATTGTAATCAGCGTCGTGGAGAGACATCTGGTAGCCTGGTCAATACGGAGATAAAAAGACTACAAAGAAAGCTCTTTCATAACACGGCAGTACCTTAAGACGCTTGCAAAATTAAACTGTACTTTCTCATATTGATTTCAAATTTTGGCACAAGGCCAGCAAGTTCGGCGGAGGTGGTTAGACGATTACATCGACCCCAGTGCTCGACTAGTAGCTTTTTTATCGACTCCGAAAGGATGAAAGCCAAGATTGACCTTGGCGGAATTTGAATTCAATACGTAAAGACGGACGAAATACCTTCTCATATTACCAATTTTTGGTGCTACTTTAGAGTGCGGACTGCCGTAGTATCCGTTGTCTGTGCTGTGAAACGACCTGATCTGGGTTAGGATACGGGTTAGGGTTAAAGTTAGGGTTAGGGTTTAAGGTTAGAATTAGGGTTAGGGCTAAGGTTAGGGTTGGGATCCAGGGCTCGGGGTTAGGGTTAGGGTTTAGATTAAAATTTCGTTTAGGGTTAGAGTTCGTGTTAAGGTTATACTGCACGCTAAAGAGTAAGTGGTCAGATGGACTCGCGCACTAAAGGGTCACCTCTATATTTGCTTCTGCTTCTTCTTCCATCTTCTGCGTTGTACATGAGTGACATTAACTTCAAATGTTACTTACTAAAATGTTAGTGATCTGAGTCACTACGGGATTAAGTGGCATTACATGGGATTTTCCATAGATCTTACAACTGCATCATACTCCTCTCTCTCTCTCTCACACACACACACACATTGATGGAAATAGATTTTCTGAACTTGAGATATGTTGAGGTCGATGACGCTGATGTCTGCATGGGGCAGGAGGGTGAAAGCTAGACTACAACCCCCACCCCCCACCACCACCACCTCGTTTACAGAAATGAAAGGGAACGTCATCCCTTGCATACTCCCACCCATTTCCATAATTTTTCTCTTTCTTTCTCCCTAACTCTCCCTCCTGTCATGAGCGCCATCTACTGCTTACATTGATGAATTACAACCCTCACGGTATTCATACTGTGTTATATTCAACTGGACCCCTTCATAATTAAATATCTTTCCCAGGGCTTTATTATAAACTTTACAGTTATACACTATTCTCTCTCATGCACACACACACGCAAAGAACACACCTAGACAGTTTTCTTCAGAGTTAAGTGTCGTTCGTTAAAGGTTTTCCATAGTTTGTGCAATAAAAATTACTTTCGTTTTGTTGGGGAAGAGACAGGGCAGAAAGCCAAAAACTTATAGAAGAGGAAACGCCCAGGCGTTCATATCCCCTTTTAAGAGTTTAAAAAAGGGAAAAACGCATCCATCCTGAGTGACAAAGCAAACTCCTATACGAATGTAAATCAGTAGCTTTCAAAAGGCGCTTAATGATTAAAAACTGATAAAACTTCATAAAGCCGTTAAAAAAAATCAATGATACCAGTTCACTTCTATATATATCATTGTATAAATATAATGATATCTTATATATTATCATATAAATATGATATCACTACACTTCCGCTATACTGACTCGTCTTTTCTGAAACATTGTCAAATTTCAACGCAAATGGGCCTAATTTTTTTTCGTTACCGTTTTGTATTTTTATATGTACACCTGTAATATTTTTTTAAAATATATCTCCTAAGTTTTCACTGCAAACGGGAAAACACGAGAAGTAGCTCAATAGGTAAGTAGCAAGGTAGATTGGTATGTGACTAAATAGGTTGGTTAATGGATAGGTTGGATTGGTAGTTAAGGTGATAGGAAGCAGATAATTATGTAAATAGGTAGATTAGTAAAGCAGTTAGCTAGGTGAATAGGCGAATAAGTAGGTAAGGCAGGCAAGCAGGCAGTTAGAGAGGTAGATTTGTAGCTAGTCGGTTAACTTGCTTATATAGCTAGCTAGAATAAATAGATATTTATATGTAATAGGAATTACCTAGGTAATTTTTTTTAATATGAAATACAAAAGTTTAAAAAATATGAGAAGCCTCATATAATCAGAAAAATCAATTTAAAATTTTCATTAGTTCGATTTGAGTGTCTTAAAGAAATAGAATAATTGGTTGAATTTTTCATATTTTTTTTTTTAATTGAAAAAAAAAAAATTTCCCGGATGCCATCATCACTTCTTACAGAGCAGAGCAGACGAATTTTTGTGGCACATGATAGGTGAATAATCAAATACATTTTTTTATTTGCTATTTTCGGTCTGCTGTTGGAATAAACTATTTATAAATATTTTAAATTTGATTCATTCGTCTAATTTATTTTCTACCGTCAGAAAAAAAAAAGCAGATAAAATAAATTTTTCCACTTCTACTACTGTCTCAATGAGAGATAGATGTTATGTGAGTGGATGTATATGAATATATATATATATACATAAATATATGTATATTATTATTATTTAGCAGAAGCAACAGACTAACGCAGGGGCCCAGAGTTTCGAGCGTTATCATTCAAACTTACAAACCAAAGGGTTATAATTTTTCTCTCTCTCTCTCTATTATATATATGCATGTATATATATGCACAAATGTATACATATATGCAGGTATGTATACAGACAGACATACAGCCATACACACGCACTCGAGGTTTGGGGAGGAGAAAAATAATGAAAAAGAGTGCTGGAAAAGTAAAAAGATGTAGAGAAAGACAGAGTGGGAGACAAAAGGAAAAAAGAGAGAGAGAAAGAAAAAGCAGGGAGAATCAATGTTAATACTGTCACAGCAGAGGAAAAACTGAAAAATCCAGTTTCTGTTATCGGTGGTGCCCCATTTTGCAACAGTGAGAGATCGAATTATAAGAAACCCTAGAAGCTCATTTGAATATCACGTGGTTTGCACGTGACCAACATCATCTTCACCTTCATTCCCTCATCCACCTCTTTTGCAGCTCTCTCTCTCTCTCTCTCTCTTTTTCTTTCTCTCTCTCCCTCTCTCTCATCTCACTACCATCTCCGCCACCTCTCATGTCATTGAACCACCCACCCCACCCACCAGTAGTATTATTATCATCATCATCATCATTATCATCACTGTTATACAAACTCTCCTACTCTTATTTGATGTCGCGCTTGCTTAATAACTAATAAATAAAAACTACATATTTTATATAGATTTGTAGCATTAAATAATTAAACAAATGCAAAACATTTCCAATATATCAACCGTTGTTGTTCGGGCAGTAGAGTTTCGTGTATACAAAATAGATAGATAGATAAATAGAGAGAGAGAGAGAGAGAGGTCGGAACAAATAGATTTCTTTACGATCCAACTATTAAAATTTAGCGAGTTAAAACCATTGGTCTTTTTGTTTTTGCTTTTTTAGTGGGGGGAGTGTTGATTATGCTACGATTCTTTTCTTTCTTACAAAATGTAATTGTCCAAAATATTACGAAAGAAAGTAAAAAAATACAAATATAAATGCTTGTGTGTATGCGTATATGTGCGTGTATGTGTGTATGTGTGTGTTTGCAAAGGGTCACATCTCATTCGTTTATATATAGAGACACTTCTGCAATACATACATATATACATTTACATATACATACATACATATACAGAAAAGGAGAGAGAGAGTGTGAGTAAGAGAGAAAAAGTGAGAAAGAGAGAGTGTGAGTAAGAGAGAAAAAGTGAGAAAGAGAGAGAGTGTGAGTAAGAGAGAAAAAGTGAGAAAGAGAGAGAGAGTGTGAGTAAGAGAGAAAAAGTGAGAAAGAGAGAGAGAGTGTGAGTAAGAGAGAAAAAGTGAGAGAGAGTGTGAGTAGAGAGAAAAAGTGAGAAAGAGAGAGTGTGAGTAAGAGAGAAAAAGTGAGAAAGAGAGAGAGTGTGTGAGTAAGAGAGAAAAAGTGAGAAAGAGAGAGAGTGTGAGTAAGAGAGAAAAAGTGAGAGAGTGTGAGTAAGAGAGAAAAAGTGAGAAAGAGAGAGAGTGTGAGTAAGAGAGAAAAAGTGAGAAAGAGAGAGAGAGAGAGAATGGTTCCCCCCCACCACCACCATCGCCGTATTTTCCTAAGTGTGAGCTAGCTATCTTCGGTATATTCCGTCAGTCACCGGAGCGCTAGCCCCCACCCGTTTCTCGTGCCTTCGCTACTATTAGCACGATTACGTTTGTCGATCACTACGGAAAGTACCGATCATTACCGATAGCTAAATTACATTACTTCTACATTTATTCGTCATTCTTACACTTAGAGATGGCGTCTAGTAAGGTGAAGTCTCAGCAGGTAAGTGTCTTTTACAGATAATATTTCGACTTCATCATTACTTTAAAAGCGAATAATCCCTTACTGATTTACTGTTCAGATAATGGGATCTTCAATTTCCATTATTTTTTGTTCACTTTGCTACTGTGGTGGCTTATCTGTAATTTTGTCCTTCGTTAGGTCATAGTTAGCCGTTACCCTACTTCAATGGGACGGCCTAGCAAGAAATGGCTTCTCTCATTCGATATATTTTTTCTCTTCTTTCCCTTATTTTATACTTCGATTACGTACAAATCATGCTTAAATCAACTGCACAAATTACTTAAAAATTTATTAAATTAAAACTTTATATATCTATCACTCTACAACCGTCTAACATACAATGTATCTTGTAATCGTTCTAGAGTGGAAAATTTTCACTATGTAGCGGAAAGCTTTCGTAGTAGAAAAAAATTTTTCCATATCTTATTATAAGCTTTAATTTACTTTGCCCTATATTTTAACTGTTTCTTGTCAAGGAGGAATCGTTAATTTGTGAATGTCAAATTAAAAATAATGCTAATCGCCTCGCTAGCAACCATAATATATAAATATATATTTATATATAATCCAGGTTTGTCGATGCTTAATGTATATAGAGGCTGACTTATTGATGTGTCCACCCTCTGCCCTTTAAAAGGAAATTTGACAAGATATATTGTCAGATTATTTTTATTTTATGTATGTATATTTTTGTGTAAGTGTGTATGTGT
The DNA here is from genome assembly GCF_006345805.1 of Octopus sinensis. Classification (NCBI taxonomy): domain Eukaryota; kingdom Metazoa; phylum Mollusca; class Cephalopoda; order Octopoda; family Octopodidae; genus Octopus; species Octopus sinensis. The sequence continues at coordinate 89,927,798 of NC_043001.1, read as the reverse complement.
GAAAGAGAGAAAGACAGTCAGTCCGTATAATATATTGCTAGCTAGTACATTAACGGCTGCTGCTGTATATATTACTTAAACCAGTTACTGCTACTATTTAGTCTAGCTAGACTTTAATAGAAGTATCAAGCAAGATTACGATTTTTGTGCGTGAGAATATCTACGTTGATTAACTCACTTCTGGCATCAACCTTAGCCACTTCAGTGTATGTGTGTGATCATATATATATTATATATACATATATATATATATATATATGTGTGTGTGTGTGTATATATGTATATATATTGTTATACGGCATAGATGCACGTATAAAGCGGGTGTGTAATTTTGCTGTCGTGTCTGCGTACATTTCTGCCGGCTGATGTAGAGCAATTAAGATCACTTTAATGTGAAGCTATTACTGTAAGGTGACATTTCTTGTGAGCGACCCCGTCCATTTCTATCTCTCTTACTGTTTGTTACGGTGATGGATGGATTGCCAATAAATGTCATCTCATCTTATACACACACACAATCTGTGTGAGTGTGTGCCAGCTGATGTACTGATGGAGGCTGTTTATGGCCTTGCATTCGGTTTCTTTTTATCACTCGAGTGACCTTCCTTTTTTTTTTTTTTGTTATAAAATATGCACCTCTATCACATTCTTACCTTTTTCCTCCCTCTCGTTGCTTTTGATGTTTTCGCTCAAATATTACGTTGAAGACGTTGGTGATGGGGTTTGATTTTCTGTCATTTAAGAAATCGGAAAACAATAGAATGTATCATTCTCGTGTATTTTGTGTATTTATATTCGAAAAACGAGTGATCAGTTAAATTCGGGTTTTCCTCATTGCGTATTACATAACCTGAATCTAATTTATTAAAACTCATAAATGTTTGGAGATAATTTAATTCCTGATTTATAGTTGTCGTTTCTGAGGGTTGAACTGGTGTGTTAGTAATGGCAATGTGTTCTCGACTCACGTGTGGTATTTTATTAGATTTTAACACCCTTCCACTAATGAATTAATGCACTGTTATTAGATATTTTTAACCTTGGTTCATGACAGCCCATTTTTTTCTGTAATACGAAATCGAGCTATTTTGAAAAGCGATCGTCATTATTTTTGTTATTATTTAGTGGTACGTGAGCGAAATGGCGTCAAAACCAGTTTTCTTTAAATGTCGAGTCTCTCTCTCTCTTTATCTCTTTTTTAAACATCACACTTTGTCCATCTTTTAAATGATTTGCCTTAGTTTCATCAGAACCTTAAATCAATATTTGTTGATCAGTGTTGCTTTTCAACTAAAGAAGCTAAAAAATCTCTGCGTTATGCGTCTAATTTTGTTTCCATGTCTTCCGAGTTTCGCTTTTTTACTCATTGGAAATTTTCACATTCGATGTGTCTGTCTTTCAATCCAAATTCGCCTTCATGCTTCTTTTCTTTGATGCCGGTGCCACTTTGATTGATACCTGGTTTTACTGACAAAACCCAACATCTTATGTGAAAAATGCCCCTGGCAACATTTTTCTGAAATAGGTCATGGTGTCAATGTACTTTATCTAACAGGTGGAACCTTTCAGCTATTTTTTTACGTCAATAACACTTAATTTACATTTTTCATATTTCCCCGTTATGGTTTAGATGTGAAAATTTGTTTTGTATTGTTTTACATTTCAAATTTAAGATTTGCAAATTTTGAGCAAAATAAGGATCAGAATTTTTAATTAAAATGGTTAATGTGATTCGAGTTGTTTGTATTTCAACCCCCTAAAGTATTTAAACCATTATTGTTAACGGTTATTTAATGGTGATTGTAAGATTGTTACTTTTAAAATATGCAGAAAAACCAGATTTTATTATGGCGTTTGAATTATACATCGTGTACGCGAGGTACCCGAGTTGTCTTGTCACCTTCACAAAAATGACCGTGAGGTTTTCCATCATTAAATGGTTATCGTTGAAAGGCAATCTTGTCTAATTTTTAATGTGCCTTGTTAATTATTCATCTGTTCAACATAGCCAGCTAGTTGAATATGTTTATATCCTCTATTATCTACCTATCGTCTGTTTTTTTCCCTCGTTTTATTAAGAACAGCTTCTTTCTCTCTCGCTCTTTTTTTCCTGCTATTACACCACCCACCATATTGACACTTCATGCTGTCAGAAACGTCGATTAGATTTTTTCAAATTTACTCTGTTTTTCTCTTATTAAACACTGATTTTCACTGATTCGCTTGACATGCTACAAAGCTACTTCAAGTTAAATTTTAATCTTATTTTCCATATTATCTTCAAATACCAACCAAGGCTGTATTGATACTTCCGTATAACTCACCCGATTTTTTTTTTGTTTTGTTTGTTTTTTTAACTTTAATTAGTTCGCTTTGATTTCTGTCTGTCTGATTATATACACTCACCGGTTTCTTCCGATTCTGGATTTTTACCTTATGCCAATGCCTTACTGTCGTAACCTGTCTGGTTATTTTTAGCTTCTTTCTCGTGAAATTATGTTGCAGCACTTTCCTACCCTAACGAAGACATCAATTTTAAGATCTTATCCCCTATCCCCATCCAGTAGATTATTATTTGTGAATAGTTTTTTAAATCTTTATTATTAAAATAATACAGTTTTGATACGTCGAAAAAAATGTTGTCTACCTCTTTAAGTTGAACACTGTTTTTGTCCTGACCTTCTAATGACCTTTCTGAAGTGGCACAGCCTAAAAATCCTATGTAACAACCTGATGCCTGCTGCTAACTGCTTGGCTTGAAAACATTGAGCTTGTCCAGTTGTAGCACCTGTTCAGTGATTATTCTGGACCATTTCATTTGTTTTTGTTGGATTTAACCTTTCTTAGCTTATTAAATCCACTTCCTCTTCCCTTCCTTCTAATCTCCATTGAGGCTTTTATTTGCATCTCGTCCTTTTTAGTCGAGATTTTCTGAAATTTTTCTTTTTTGTTTCTTTAAAAAATATATATGAAAAGAGACATGATATACATTTCGGGTAACCTTGACCCAAGATAACCTGTATATCTTTTGAATACTATTATTATTATGCATTTAGCTTAATTTTGTTGGCTTCTATAGAGGAAAATGCATTAAATTTTGATGAATATTTGTGTCATTATCGAATTTTTTTCTTGTACTTCATCTCTTCAGAGTCGTTGAAATAAATACCAGTGATATGGCAGGGTTCAACGCATTCGATCATTTCTCGTTTAGAATGTTGCTTCAGTATTTCATAAAGCTGTTTTTACCTTTGTAAAAATCAGTTGCATTTTTAATATTGTGATAAATTCTATAATTTGAAGGTGAAAATATTTTCAGAACATCTTCCATTGAAATACCATAATTACAAGCAATACTTTTATTTTTCTTTACATCACTTGATGAATGATTCATGGATGCTTAGGGCTCTTATTGGCCTCTTGACGATTACATGTTCAAACATTGCTACAGGTGTTGGCTGTGCCCTTAAAACACTTTACTGTATTGACACCCACTGCATAACCCTCAATATTTCTTGGTTGATTGATCATAGGCAGCATCTCCTCATTCAGCTCACAAATGAGCCTCTATGTGGTCGCTTAACCTGTTAGACATAGCAACCAAATCTTCAAATTGTATTCTGTTACATTGGACAGTGTGGTCCATGATGTAAAAGACATTTTTTGACTGTGGGTTTGCTCGATCAGGGCTGACGTGAGACCAACAACAGTAACATTTGTTCCAAGGTTGTGCCAATCTGTGGATTTGTAGAATTATCCAACACGAGAAATAAAGATGGTTTTTAAAATATGTTTTGTAGAAATTCAAAAAACTTTCTTAATGTTTTAATAGATATTTTAATTGCCTTCAATAAAAGCAGTTTTTTTATTTCTTTTAATTACTCTTCTCTATGATAAAGGAAATGGCTTTTCCACTGACACCTTAATAGTATGTTGCCTTTTAAGATATAACCATTGTGTTATAGCGTTTATGTAATAGTCTTCGTGGTATTAAATTAATTTCATTGCCCCAATTAAGTGAAATTGGAACAAATTTGACTTTAGTTAGCTAGTTTAATATTACTATGTTTATTTTGTTAAAGGACAAATGTAACCTTATATAATTGCCAATATTGTATTGTTTCCTGAATTTTCTTATAGCTTTTTGAAATAACTTAAAATAAATGATAGTGTGTTAAAAATGGTACTACTGCAATGTAAGAAGACAGCTAAATATTGATTAGTATTTCTGCTACTGCATTAACAGCAGCAGCATCTCAGTAATGCTATGGATTCCTGTTTTGCCAACTACAATTATCTTAGCTGCCTAATTTTTAGCATCTTAGGACTGGGTAGCTTCAATTTACAATTAAAATATAATTTGTTGATGAATCAAAGAATCTTTATTAAATCGCTTATGAATATATCTGTCTGCCCTACATTATTACACTATTATTGTTCTACTTGCTGACAGATTTTGTGACTGGTATGAAATGTGTAGTGAACTGTTAAAGCAATACATTTTTCTTACTGTGTTGGTTACATAACATAGAGTAAACCTATTATTGTTGGCCTACTGGTCTTTTGGTGGGATTAACCTTTTAGTGAGTGCATGCTTAGTAGCTGTCCATTGCAATGGATTATAGCAGTCATTTGATAAAATAGAGTATCTATAATTAACCAATTAGCATTACTAATTGTGACATTTAAGTTTTGACTTGATCACTTTAGCTAAAACAAATATTGTAGCAACTTTATCAATTTACTTTATATTAGTTAATTAAATACTACATGAATTTTTAGTTCATGTGTACTAATTATGAAATGTGTGGAAAGCCTCATTTTCTGCATATGTTTGTAGCTTCTCGGTTACGGCAGTGGCAGCCACAATAGTGACTACTACTGTTTGCAATAAAACCTCTTCACAGCTCTAGTGATTCTGTTGGCTTTGCTTTTACTGCTTGTCAAGAAAATCAATAAAATTGTAGCTATCAGGAATAGAAGCCATTATTCAGTTCAGTGCTACCATAATGCTGCTATTACTAACAATGTCGTTGTCGTATTGCCTACTAGACTGGACAGGCTTCTTCTAAACCTGTCCAACTCTATAAATCTCTCCATATTTAGTATGCTATTTCTCATTCAATATTTAAAATATCAACTCTGTTTTCTTTCTCATTTATTCCTCTAACACCTAAAGGACATAAAGTGTTAATTAGTATTTTAAACTTTTGATGTCTTAATTCTCACTGGTGCTTATACTTAATAGCAGATATATTGCCTCATACTACCAGTATTGATTAAGTGTGAAGAAGGCTGAAGGCTTACAGAAAATGTATATGACCTTCAAAAGTTCTTAAGTTTTCAGAAATTAATATTTTTAAACTTGGTATATATATTTTTCATTTATATCTCAAATATGATGAGCTGAATTCTTGAGTGATAGTTTTGTGAAAGTCATTTTACTACTGAAATGTAAAAGTCATATCTACTGTAAAGGTTTGCTTTAGTGTTCATCATTTACATAAGTAAACTTGACTGTTTTAAACCAATTGTAATGCTGGTTAATACTTCAACTGACACACAATGTGATTCCATAAATAATCGGTGTTTTATAAGCCAAGTATGACTTCTTTATCTATAATTATACCATTTTAAAGTATTTTACTCTAGCCAGAAGCAGATACTTAATCTGCTTCATCCTTGATAACGTCTACCTACTGACAGACAGGTTAGTATCAGTTGGTTGGGATGATGGGGGATCAGAGCAGCTCTTAATATCAGTGGCTCACTGCTATACTGTCATAGCACCTGAGTGAAATCTATCAAACACTGCCAGTTGATCATATACATCAGTTGACTACTTGAGGATCCAAGGAGTACAAAATTCATTTGGATTACTAAAAAATTACCTGGAAAACTGCACTCTTACCATGATTCTCTTGTGGAATATTTTACTGTGATGCCAAGTTAATTTACAATTATTGACTTGTTCTCTACCAATTATGTCTGAAGGAGACAAAAAACCCATAGTGGTCACTAACAACCAGGTTAGATTTTATCTCTTATTTAATGACATCAAAAAAAAATGATTTGAGAAGCATTTTTCATTTTTATATATGGGAAATCATTATTATTTTTTTTTTTTTTTCTTTTTTTTCCTGAAACAAATTTCTTTATTTCAATGGCACCAGTTTCTTCCAATATTTTTGAGATTTTAAAATGTTTTCTTAGAGACTTTCTATATTCTTATTTTCAGGCTCCTCGGGCTGAGAGCTACCGATATGCTGTCACGCCAGGAGGCCAGGAGAAGAAGAAGGGGAAGAAGAAGGGTGAGGACCTCGATGAACTTAAACAGGAATTGGATATGGTAAATTGATTTATATTTTTCTTCGATTTTAATAGCATTTTCTTCTAGTTAGATTTAGGTCTTACCTGCATCAGATTTTGACTTCATCTGTTAGACTTTCTCATTGTCATCTTGTTGTTCAAAATAAATCAGATAAACATTTTTTCTTTTATTAGTTTGTAGCTTTCAGTAATTTTGTATGTTTACCAATGTTTCAAAGATGATGCTTTTAATGCTCAGTTTTGATTACATTTAAATATTGCCTTAAATCTGTTTTGGCTGAAAGCATTGTTTTCAGGATGAGGAATCCTGTCTAAATTTAAATTTATAACATGACAAAATAGTTATCAACTGCCCAGAAGCTTTATAGCTTGTCAATTTGACCTGGGTAAATTGTTTCTTAGTACATCAATTTTATTCACTGCTGCAAATAGTGATTTTTCTAAACTGAATTTTTTTACTGTTTCAGTAAATATCTTGAGAATAATCCGATATGAACTTCTTTTTAAGCCAGTTCATTAGTTTTATAGATAATTAAAATTCAATGTACTTTCTTAAATCTTTCCTTTTGGAACTGCTTTTAACAATCATAAAGTGCAACTGTTTTAATTAACAGAATAGCAATTCATTCATAGAATAGCAGTGTCTGAAATCCTGATTATCTGATAGGTAGCTCAGGATCTTTAACCTCACTGCAGCTGTTCTTATTAATGTATATTAATAAATTAAATTATTTTGGAAGTGTTGTGTGTTATCCAAACATTTGGAATTTAGTCATTTTCTGCAACTTGTAATTGTTGAAAATTATTCTATTGAATAGTATAGTAGTGTTCTTTTGCTTGTATGAGTTTGTTTTTGTTTTTTTTTTCGCATTGATTATTTTTTCTTTAAATTATCTTCATAAATCAAAATATAAATTTAAATAGCTTACTTTATTTGCTTCATTGTTATACAAATGTCTACACTATAATTGTAGTAATCATTTTAACCATTTCAAACACTGGTTTTATTATTACAAATCAGACCTGAGCAGTTTGTGATGTTTTGATTGCTTGTTTTTCCTTCTCATATACTCACTTTCCCATATTTACATGGCCACATTTTTAGTTTTATTTAGAGAATTTTTTTTTCCTTGTTTAGGATGAACATAAAGTAGCCATCGAGGAACTCTACCAAAGGTTAGGAACAGACCCAACTCGAGTAAGTGCATTTACACTAACATAACTTGATTTCACTTATAAGTTTCAAATTCTTGGAGAATTTAAAAAAAATTTTTACTTATGCATTTAGCTTATTTATACATAATGCCACCTCATAATATGTTTGTTTTATCCAGTTACTGTACAAATTATTTTTTTTTCTGCACACTCTCAGGGTCTCAGTCCAGAACGGGCTAAAGAAATTCTCTTGCGTGATGGACCGAATTGCCTTACCCCACCAAAAACTACGCCAGAATGGGTCAAGTTTTGCAAAACACTATTTGGTGGATTTTCAATGTTGCTGTGGATTGGAGCTATTTTATGTTTTATTGCCTATGGTATTCAAGCAGGGACTTATGATGATCCACCCGGCGATAATGTAAGTGTTCTGTTGTCATTGCTTTTAGTTTGGAATTGACTTCAATGACATTAGCCTAAAATTTCATTAATATTTTTGTTTTATGTAGAATGTATTTTTATTCCTTAAAATTCCAAAAGGGATCAAGTCCTTTAGGAAGTTTCAGTTTGATCCTATCCAACTCTTTTTTTCCAAATAAGTGATATAAACAACTGCAAATTTTGCATTTGAAAATATTTATATTTATATTAAAATGATTGTGCTGTAGTTTTATTTCCGTGAAGTATCTTTCTTGTAACTGGGCGTGATCAGCTTGCAATTATAATTTTTACCCAACAACACAGTTTGAGTTTATATTTGGAACAAATTAATTAATGGGAGCTGTTAAAAGGACTTCTAAATATTTAGTTATAATTTATTTGTGGATCAATAACATTTGCAGATAGCATTGGTAATGCGGACCAAAAAAGTCATGGCACTATTTTGTAATAGTTTTGGTTCAGAAGTTATGTGTATGCATATGTAAACATGGGTGTGTGTGTAGTCATTTCAGTCACTACTTCAGGGCAGAATATGACAACTCTGCTGAGTCTCAAGTTCAGCTGAGAGTTCTTCATATGGATGTCTCTTGGCCAGCATTATGGATCTCCATCTAATAGCTGCACTGCTTTGTGAGGAAAAGGCATTGGGAGTAAACTTAATAAATATATCTGGTTTGGTACCCTTGAGGTGGTTTGCTGCAACTACTAATGCCAGGCATTAATATGGTTATACCTGCATTCCTTTGATCCACAACAGCAAGGCTTTAACAAGATTCTAACACCTAGGCAAACTATACATCCAGCCTAGGATTGAAGCTGTGAGAGTTCACGCTTTAAGTTACTAAACATTGATACTAAACTCTATTGTCTCAAAACAGATGTAAACCAAAATCCTCATTCATACATGCAAACATATACATATGTGTGGTGCACATGTGTGTGTACACACACATTTAAACACACAGTACAAATGTGTTTTATCATTATTTCTAATGTAAAACTATTTTCTTATAGTTATACCTAGGTATTGTGCTGACTGCTGTAGTAGTTGTCACAGGCATATTTTCCTACTACCAAGAGGCTAAAAGTTCTAGAATTATGGACTCCTTCAAAAACATGGTGCCGCAAGTAAGTATCAGGTTTTTTTTGTTTTTTTTTCCTAGACTTACCTTAAATTCTTAAGTCATGGATGTAACTTTAAGTTCTTGATGTATATATCAATTTTTTTAAATTTTCATTTATAAATGTTACTTTTATTTTTCCTTTGTAGTATGCTGTTGTTTTAAGAAATGGAGAAAAGTTAAATGTACATGCTGAGGATCTCGTAGTTGGAGACGTGGTAGATGTGAAATTTGGGGATCGTGTTCCAGCTGATATTCGTGTTATTAGTGCTCACAGTTTTAAGGTACTTTGACCTTTTTATTACTATTATAATTTTCTAATCTGATTTTCAAGTTTTAAAAAGTTATTCCTGTTTTTGACACACTGCTGATACAAAATTGTATCATTTTCTGTATTCAGGTAGACAACTCATCACTTACTGGAGAATCTGAACCTCAGTCAAGGTCAGCTGAATTCACTAACGAGAATCCATTAGAAACAAAGAATTTAGCTTTCTTCTCAACCAACGCTGTAGAGGGTAAGTTGTTTTAATATTTTCATTATTATTGTTGTTAAGTCAGCAAGCTGACAGAATCGATTGCACGTCAGAAAAACCACTTTATGGTATTTCTTCTGACTCTACATTTCAGTTTCAAATCCTGCCAAGGTCAACTTCCAGGATTGATAAAATAACATGACAATCAAGTACTGAGGTTGATGGTATCAACTAAACTGATTCCTCAAAATTGCCTAAATCAGAAAACTGTAAGATGGCAAGCTGGCAGAATCAATAGAGCATTGCGAAAAATGCTTTATGGTACTTCTAACTCCATGTTTTAAGTTCATATCTTGCTCTGGTATCTATTTACCCTCTCTGCAAAATTGCTGGTCTTGTTCCTAAATTAGAAAGCATTATTCTTGTCTTTATATTTAAAGCACAGCTACTTTTGAACAAATAACCCATTGAATTTTTTATGTTTTTATTTCTAGGTACCTGTTTAGGATTGGTTATTAAGACTGGTGACAAAACTGTGATGGGCCGTATTGCTAACTTGGCCTCTGGTTTGGAGGTCGGGGAAACTCCCATTGCTAAAGAAATTGCTCACTTCATTCATTTAATTACTGGTGTGGCTGTGTTTCTTGGTGTGACCTTTTTCGTCATTGCTTTCATTCTCGGATATTTCTGGCTAGATGCCGTCATTTTCTTAATTGGTATCATTGTAGCCAATGTACCAGAAGGCTTGTTAGCAACTGTAACCGTAAGTTTTAATTTCTTTTTGATTAATCTAGAAGTTTGTTAGAGACAGTGTTAATGACTATAATTGAATTTTGTTTTGAAATGCTTAAATGTTTCACATAGAATAAGCACTATCATTATCTACCCCTATGATACTTGTAATTTAAGTTTTACATTTGGAACAAGTATTAAGGTGTTCTAAAGAATAATGGAATTAAAATAACTTTTGTCTGTCTCCTTTTTTATTTGCCAATATTTTACATTCATGATTTTTGCACTTTGAAGGTATGCCTCACTTTAACAGCTAAACGTATGGCAAGGAAGAATTGCTTAGTGAAAAACTTGGAAGCTGTGGAAACTCTTGGCTCCACTTCCACCATTTGTTCAGATAAAACCGGAACTCTTACACAAAACCGAATGACTGTAGCTCACATGTGGTATGGTGGTAAAATTGTTGAAGCTGATACCAGTGAAGATCAGTCAAGTAAGCAGAAGTTTTCTGTTGTTCACCTCCTACTCCCAGATTATTCTTGAATCTGTTAAAAAAATATTTTTTTAATAGCCTTCACTGATTGTTATATAGTGCATGGGAAGATCTGCTCTACATTAGTCACTTGGGAGCAACTTATTGGTCTTGCTTCTATTGGTCAGCCAAACTTCTCAGTTTAATCTGGGATCATACAATTTGACATGAAATGACTAGCCATGTATGTTTCTATATGTTTTTGGACACACACATTGTTGCATTGGCCATCTATGTAAACAATTTCTCATTAGGTTTGGTTACTAATTTGCATTCTCCTCACAGAAAAGTATTATTAAATGGTAGATGTAGAGTATTGAGCTAAATTGTGGGAGCTAGTTATGTTCCTTAATATTATTGCATATCTTTCACTTTTCCCTTGGCTTTCATTCTTATTGAGGTACTAATCATGTTACTAAGTTCAATCAATTATTCTCTTTGTTGCTTTCTGTTATTGCAAGTCATTTTTTATTTATCTTTTCTGTGAACTTCTCTACATTTACAGAGCTGATGTTTTGTTTCTTACTACAGTACTAGATATTTTATCGAAAAATAAGATAAGAGTATTACATATTCTCTAGCTAATTAAACAAGAGTAGAAGAAAAAAACAAATTAGACCTTAAGCACATTGTTCTTTCCAAACTCATAAGTTGTAAAAACTTGAATTGTTTACATAGTCTTATTGGCACTATTCTTGCATTACATTGTTTCAGATGCAACTTACAATAAAGACAATGTTGACTGGAAAGCTCTCTCTAGAATTGCCATGTTATGCAATCGTGCTGAATTTAAAGCTGGTCAAGATGGTGTACCAGTCTTGAAAAGGTGAGTATTTAGTCAAGTAATGAGTGCAGATTTCTGTCTGCTCTTTTGCTTGTTATTTTTGCTACATTTTTGTATTTCTTATTTCTAGAGAATGCAATGGAGATGCTTCTGAATCGGCCCTTCTCAAATGTGTAGAGTTATCTATTGGTGGTGTCGCTGAGTATCGTAGACGTAACAAGAAAGTTGTAGAAATTCCTTTCAATTCTACAAATAAATATCAGGTAAATGATCTTTTCATTTACTCCAATATTAAATTGTGAATAGTTTTCAGATAATGGGGAAAATGTTCTTATGATTGGCAATGACTCTTTTCCTTTATCAGATTCTCTTAAGAACTTTGAATCGAAAACAAAAGGCTGAATATGTTACTGCAACTGTGCGTGTGTGTCTGTGTGATCATTTTAATTTCATTCTTCCCTGCTTGCATAAGATTTGACAAAAGTTTATTGACAGATTTTCTACAGCTTTATATATATTTATATATATAAATAAATCATAACTTCTTCTGAAGAACAAAAATTCATATGATCAATTCTTATCATTTGTGAACCAGCCATAATCTCTTAGCTTAAATTAATGGACCAGTATTGAAAACTAAACCTTGTTTCTTTTCAGGTATCTATTCATAATAATGAGGACCCCAATGACCCTTGTTATTTCCTGGTGATGAAGGGTGCCCCAGAAAGAATCATGGAACGTTGTACATTGGCTTTAGTCAATGGAAAAGAAATGTCAATTGATGAAAGTTTCAAGAATGATTTCAACACCGCCTATATGGAGCTTGGTGGTCTTGGAGAGCGTGTACTAGGTGAGGAACATCTTTATAATTATATGATAGCAAGTCTTTTGACATTAGCTGTTGGCAAACAAAATTTAAGTAACTGAGTCCCTTTAAATAAGGTTCTAATTTTTATTCTATTTATTACCATTATTAAAGGTGGAGAATTAGAATCATTGAGTACCTGATAAAATTTTTTCTGGCTCTTTATGTTCTGAGTTCAAATTCTGCTGAAGATGGCTTTGCCTTTTATCCTTCTAGGGGCTATAAAGTAAAGCACCATAATATCAAATACTGAGGTCAATGTAATCAGTTAACCCCTTTCTATGAAAATTACTGGCCTTGTGCCTATACTAGGAAATTATTCAACTTGTCACATGAAAAGAAATCAAAAAGCAATTAAAATAACTGATATAATGAAACAATGTTATGAAGATTTATAGATATATATATGCATCAAAAAGGAAATTACAAAATCCCTGCTAATATGGTATTATGTAAAAATTGAACTTTTGTGTGTGTGTGTTTGTCACTGTCATACAAGCTGTCTGTATTCTTTGTTTCTGATCTTCCGTGAAGGTGTCAGATGTGTCCAGCTATGGGTAAATATTACCTTGCTGGGAAACAGGTGAAGGTTAGTTGTGATAGAAAGGGCATCCAGTCATACAAAGTCTGTCTTGGTGAATTTTGACTGATCCAAGCAAGCATGGAAAAGTAGTTGTTAGTGTAGTTAAGGTTGGATTTAAGCTTATTTCATTTTGCCCTTCACACTCTGTTATGAGTTTGTGACTACTATTTCACTTTTTCAGATAAACTGTTACTTAAAACATTCTCCATTTTCATTGTTGTTGAAATTATACTCTTTTAGAACCTAAATAAAATTTAATTCTTTTTTGGTGTAGCTTTAATTTTTGGCAGTCACAATCACTCTGTAATATACTTTATCAGAATATTCTGTATTTGATTTTAGAATAGAACCAGTATATGCAGATGTCATATACCATGGAGTATGAAATCTGCTTTAGAAATCATTTATTATTACTTAATAACTGTATGGGTTGATATATTTCAAATGGTTAGCATGACTGGTATAGGTGTAATGGTAAATGTAATCATGATATCTTAATATTTTTTTTAAATGTCACTAATGAATTTCTTTACATTTTTTTATTCTCTTGCTACTTTCAGGTTTCTGTGATTATACTCTTCCAACGGAATCATTCCCTCCTGGATTCCAGTTTGATGGAGATGAAGTTAACTTTCCTCTTACTGGCCTTCGATTTGTTGGTTTGATGTCTATGATAGATCCACCCAGAGCTGCTGTACCTGATGCTGTCGGAAAATGCCGAAGTGCTGGTATCAAAGTTATCATGGTCACTGGTGACCATCCTATTACTGCTAAGGCTATTGCTAAAGGTGTTGGTATTATATCAGAAGGAAGCAAAACAGTGGAAGATCTCGCCGCAGAGCAAGGGGTTGCTGTAGATCAAGTTAATCCAAGGTATTTCGTTGGTGCTGTATATTACCAATAATTCTACATTGTTTTTTGGGGCTTTTTTCTGTTTTCCAGAATGTCCTAATTTGAAATATTTTATTCATTCATGTGTTCATATCTTTTATTTGTTTACTAATTAGTCTCAGCAAATTAATCATTAACATGGCTCGTAGACTGTCTTGTGATATTTGTTCTGATTCTCTGTGCTCGGAGTTCAATTCCTGTAGTTATCAATTTTACTTTTTTTTTTTTTTCCTCCACCCTTTTTGGGTCAGTAAAGTACTGGTTAAGTGCTGCACTTGATTCCTCTTTTTCTTCCTGCAAAAAATACTGTTGGGAAGAATCATGGGAGACCACTCAGGGCATACCTCTCTCTAAATGAAGACTGGTTGAGTGAGTGAAGAGTTGACAACCTCTTATAGAAAAAAAAAACAAAATGATACTGCAGCAATTCATGGATGGCTTTGATTATACAGTACAGCTCCAAATAGTAATAATGATTTCAAATTTTAGCAGAAATCACTGGTTTTTGAGGAGGGGAAGTCAATCACAATGACGCCAGTACTTAGCTGCTACTTATTTTATTGACTCCATAAGGATGAAAGGCATGGTCAAACCCTGTAAAATTCAGAAAAGTAATTAATAAAGATTTAGAGTAAAATTTAAACCTGTGTAAATAATTTAAGACAGATTGATTTATAAATATACAGGCATATGGAATATTTTGAGGTCGTTTCATGTTTGTGATGGAACTATGCAGAGCCCAATTATAGTTATGATTTTTAACTTGTATTTATTTTGTTATCAGAGATGCAAAAGCAGCTGTCATCCATGGAAGTGACTTGAGAGACATGACTCCGGCTCAAATTGATGAAATCCTCCGCAATCATTCTGAAATTGTTTTTGCCCGTACCTCCCCACAACAAAAACTGATCATTGTAGAAGGCTGCCAGCGTCAGGGTCAAATTGTGGCAGTCACAGGGGATGGTGTAAATGATTCTCCAGCTTTGAAGAAAGCTGATATTGGTAAGTAAATTTTCAACTTAAATTTTGTAAGAAATCTTTGCATACAATTACTGTTAGCTGTTGTCACCAGGTTACTTCACTTCCAGCTAAATAATGATTTAACCAATTTTTTTTTTCAGGTGTTGCAATGGGAATTGCCGGCAGTGATGTGAGCAAACAAGCTGCTGATATGATCCTGCTAGATGACAATTTTGCCTCCATTGTCACTGGTGTTGAAGAAGGTATGTCTCATCTTTTGCTTTTATTGCATAAATGTAAAGAGCCTTGATTGTAGTGTTTTTCTTTTGTTTTCATATCCTATTTAATATGAAATTGAATATGTATGCTGCTTTCAACCTCCACGACTATTTTTTTCCATTATTAATGCTGAATAATTTTCTTCTTTCAGGTCGTTTGATCTTTGATAATCTGAAAAAATCAATAGCATACACCTTAACATCGAACATTCCTGAAATCAGTCCCTTCTTATTCTTTATTCTCCTTGACATTCCTCTACCTCTTGGAACAATTACTATCTTATGTATTGATTTGGGCACTGACATGGTGCCAGCTATTTCTCTGGCCTATGAACAAGCTGAAAGTGATATCATGAAGCGACAACCTCGTGACCCAGTCAATGACAAACTCGTCAATGAAAGGTCAGTATTGTTGTTTTCCAAAAAAACCCAAGACATAACTTATATAGTTGCATGTATGCAAATGCATATAACTATGGTTTCATCATTACCTTTTTTAACAATGCTTGATTTCATTTCTATTTCCAGATTGATTAGTATGGCCTATGGTCAAATTGGTATGATTCAAGCATCTGCTGGATTCTTTACTTACTTTGTCATTATGGCTGAAAATGGCTTTTGGATGTCTAGATTACTAGGAATCCGTAAAAACTGGGATTCTATGGGTGTCAATGACTTAGAAGACTCATACGGGCAAGAATGGGTAGGTACTTTTAATTTAGTTGTCTTTCCATGAACCTAAATTATGTTGTGTAGAGTCTAGAGGAATCATTTTATCATTGCATTGCTTTTGCTCTGTTCTGGGGATAGTAACTGTTTTGTTCCTAGTGATGCTCTATAATTGGCAATTACTAATATTTTATTTTATTTTTTGTAGACCTATAGCCAGAGGAAGAAACTTGAATATACTTGCCACACTGCTTTCTTTGTGTCCATTGTTGTGGTACAATGGGCTGATCTCATCATTTGCAAAACCAGAAGACTTTCTCTATTTCAACAGGGAATGAAGTAAGCATTTTTTTTTCTTTTTTGTTTGTCAATTGCATTAAGTAATATCTATGATTATTAAAAATGTATTATAAGCTTACATTTTATGTTTTAGATTTCTACATAAATGTATAAACTTTTCTCTTTCAGAAATCACCGTTTAACATTTGGTATATTTTTTGAGACTGTGTTAGCTGCCTTTCTGACTTACTGTCCAGGTCTTGATCAGGGTCTGCGTATGCAACCTCTCAGGTAGGTTAAATACTTTTTATTTAAACATTTTCCAAATATAATTTCACCTTTACCCCTTTTAGTGTTTTGTATAAATGTATTACCCCTTCCCTTTAGGACATTATCTAAAGAGTTAGTATTCCTTTCTAATCACATGTAAAAAATTTTTATAATTAATATAATTATCACTTTTCCTTTTTTCTTTTGCAGGCTTTCTTGGTGGTTCCCAGCCTTTCCTTATAGTTTAACCATCTTCATTTATGATGAATGCCGAAAATTTATTCTGCGACGTAATCCTGGTGGCTGGGTTGAAAATGAAACCTACTATTGAGGATTGTGCCATATTAGTCTAAAATTTAAATTTCAAAAGAAAAAAAAAAAGAACCAGAATGCGGGGCTGTGCGGCACAATTTTTTACAATTATTTCCTAATTTTTTTTCCTTTTCCCTCCGTTCACAAAAACATATTCAAGAGAACTCTGAATATATTGAGGATAACTGTAATTATCTTCTGGTTCATCGCGTGAGAGCAACATGAGAGCCTATGTACATTGTATGTCTGAGCAAACAGGGTGAGTGTCTGTGTGGAGATCTACAAAGACCAGTAATCCAGCAAAGACTCATACTTGACCTAATTCGTAGAAAATACTAGCTTTTGGGAGATGAGTATTTATTCTGGTGATAAGCACATATTGTGTAGTGTCCTGAAACCCCACTGGTACACGATGCACTGTCAGTCAGTCTGAGAAGCCTGGCCATTTTATAATAAAACAAGCTTTGTTACATTAGTTCAGATAATTTCTGTTGAACTAATTCCATCAATACTGTGGTACCTTTGCTAGCATGGATTTTCATTTTTAATATTATCACTCAGAAAAAAAAACACCTAATAATATGTCACTTATACACTTTACAAGTTTACTACAAATCCTGGATGAATAATAAAATTTTAAAATACTTTTAAGTTGGAAAGTTTAATTTGCTCCCACTTTATCAACTGCAGTACTAAAAGGTGAATATTTGCATGTAATGGGTTAGCATTTTCTTAGCTGTCTGACAGCCAGTTTGGACAATAGTCCTTCATCACTAACCCCTTCCTTATCTCCTTTGGTTACTCAGGAGCCACTTTATTAATGTTTTTCTTTGTAGTCGCACTTAAGATCAACTAGTTTTTAAGAATTTTTCTTGTTTCTTTGGCTGAGATTATTCTCACCTGAACAAAATGTTTTCCCCCTAAAAGTCAATGGTTATGCCTGGTACTTCAATTTATAATCCAGGGTATCAATCTTTTTAAAGTATGCAAGATCTAAAATGAAAAGTATTTGGATTTAAGATCGCCTCATGTCGGTGGCTTCAAATTATCATCAGAATGGTAGCACGGTTTTATATTGGATGCCAACTCCTCCAGTTGACAGTGCCATCTTGCTAGGTTGGGTGGGTGTATATGGTCAATGTAGACAGTGTGTTGATCAGTCTTTGGATAGAAATCTGCACATGGACAAAATATTCTGGATGCTAGTCTTAACATCTTCATTTGCATGCTGCAAGATACTAGTTATGGGAATGGCAATCCAGTTTTTTTATTTTTTGACATTTAAATGCTATTTCTGTTAAATCACTTTTAGATATTCCCATTGACCATTTTTTTCAAGCCACAGTAGCTAAAGTTAATGTCTTAAAGGGTTTTGTTTCAATTGTTTTTGTCCCATCCTCCCGCTCTTTCTCACTCTCTTTCCCTCTGATGCAGTTAGGGAAAGGGTCTAAAAGGCAGCCCTCTGCTTCTATGTTTTTTTTTTTCTTTTTTCATTTTTCTTTGTCGTTCCTCGACTGAGTTAGGGTGTACATCCTGGCAAGCCTCTTAGTATGTTACAGGTGAGGCATACAAGCTTTCCGAATCACTCAACATTCCAGTCCCCTCATCCCAGGCCAGCTAATGTACAGGAATCTAAGAGGCTTGGCGAGGTGACGGCTGACCTAGTGTTGTTGAACTCTCCAAAATCCGTCTATTCGTCAAACAAGAAAAATGCATACTACCATAAAATGGAGAAGAAAGGCAGAAAACTCTGGAAAGACTGTGTGTATGTGTGTGTATATTGTTTTATTTCTCCAGTAGAACTGTGTACATAGAAACTCCAGCTAGCTGGAGTTTGCTTTACTAGACCAAAGGGACGACGGGCTAATAACAATACTAGCGGCCTTACTTCTGCAAGGATATTTCGTGCAGCACAGACATGCCGTATGCTAGTCTTATCCAACAGATGAGAATTGTAAAACTGGAAAGCTGGTAGCATAGCTTTCAAACGGTTGTTAATGGTGTTATGTAGGTGTAGAAAGTGGCATCCATTGGCTAGTTGAAGAATTGCCTGTTTCTTGGTCAATTTTAAGTGAAATAAAACATTTTACGTCAACTACTGCCTTCTGTATGTTTAGTCAGTATATTCCTGCTGCCCTGCTCCTCCATCTTTTTTCTTCCTTTCCATCAATCCCATCTGAGTCGCTAACTTTCTGCTATTTGTCAGCATTCTAGTTGACCTTAATTACATTGACATCGCCAGTTTTCATCAACTTTCTCCTCCATTTCTCCACCTTGTCCTGCTTCTGTTTTTTTCCATTTTGTTTGTTTTTGTTTTGTTTTTTCCTTCAGACCAACAATCCACTATTTTATTTCACCTGTCCTGATGAAGGCTTCATACTCAAGTTAGTGTCCTGTTGTTGAACAATGACATCAATGGATCCTACTATCTACCCCATAACTGTTACCCATTTTCTATGGAGCTTTAGCAATTCAAGGAATATTACTTTCAAAACATTTTAAATTCCTTTTTATAATTTATTTAAAATATTGTGGTGGAACAATTGGATTCCAGCATTTTTTCATTTTTTTTCTGTGGTTGGTCTCTTACATATAATTTTTTTTTTCCAAAAGTGGGGGAAAATGGTGTTGACTTTATCTGCGGCATCTATTGTTTTGGTGATAGGAATTTTTTTAAGACACTTGATAAGCATTGCCACTTTTGACGTCTAACTTAATCTGAAGCTTTGAATATTGTAACATCCTTAGCTCTCTACTCTTAAAAATTCTCTGCTTCTTGCCAAGAACTTTTAGCTGACTGTTGCCACTGTAGTGGGCTTAGTTCAAACCAAGCTTCCTTGTAACTTGATTGCTTTGAAAATCTTCTCCCAAAGGAGAAGTCCCAGACTATTTTCCAGAAGCTTGGTGTTACGATCACTTAGCAGTTGTATTGAAGCAACTGGAGCTACAGTGTGCATCTAAAGAACTGGCCAGACAGTAACTAAATCTACTAAACCGTTTTTGTAGTTGGTGCCATGTAGGAGTTGTTTCCAGTTTTTTCTTTTTTTTTTTAATCTTACTCTTAATTCAGTGAACCTGTACAGAATACCAAGCACAAGTTGAAAGGAAAGAAAATTGTTACTTGTTGGCTATTTCATTTTTGTTAATTTACTGAATCTCAATATATCTTAAAATTATTGAGATTTTGTTGTTTTCACATATATATATATATATATATATACATATATATGTATGTGTGTGTATATATATATATATCATGTATTATATATATATATTTTTTTTTAAAACTGAACTCTCAACTTGCTGCTGTAATGCTGCACCATTTTTTAGTGCTTGTGATCCTGCAAATGTATTAACAGTTGAAGGTAAATAAAGAGTTTGAACTTTTTGCTTGTCTGTGCAGCTTTACTGAATCTTTTCTAGTGGAAAACCTGGGTCAAATACATCGTCCAGCTTTTGCTAGTGGTGTGTCCTCTTCAAACCCTTCCCTCCCCATCCCCACCTTTTTCACCTTCCCTAGCAGGCTACAAGTTGGTCTCTCTAGCTGTTTTAGTGAGACATTAAGGCAGCTACTGTTTTCTCCTTGGCTACTCTGGCAGCCCAATACTGCTACAGCTTTGTTCCACTGGCTTGAGGTTTAACCTAATGTGTTATCTCTCTCTCTCTCTCTTCCTTTCATGGCCTTTGAGCTCTGGTCAGCTGCTTACAGATGTTCAATTGCCTGAATTGGCCTCAACTCTTGCTGTTCACCTTTCAAAATTGCTCTATTTGTCCAGCTTCACTTCTACATCACCATTTTCTTTTTCTTTCTTTTTTTTTTCTTTTTAGATCTGTAAGTATCAAAATACTTACATTTCCGAAATTCTTGCCTAGTTTTATCCATTTTTAATTCCATTCAATATGCAGGTATTAAATGTTTCTAGCATTTTGAATTTTTCTACCATCTAGCATGTCAACAGCTAAAGAGTCTCCCTTGGCCGCCCTCCCCAATTAGATTATTCCTTGCAGACATAGGCAAAGACCGAAACTGGAGGGGCAGGTACTGGGACTCTGACGTTTCTCCTACGTTGTAAGAATGGAATCGGTAGTATGTGTGAATGTATGCAAGGCTCACCCTGCCAAAAATATGCTCGGTTATATCTTTGTAGTTCTTAAGAGTTTGAGTTTTTCAAACTCTTGTCATAGACAGGGTTGATTGGATGCTGTTAGCCTGCTCCAAATCACTGCTTTACTGCAGGGTATTTCGTTTGTTTTCCATTTTTATTTTTACATTTTTTAGTTTTTTTTTCTTTTTAAATTTTTTTATTACTCCAGTGCCCAATGGAAGTATTAGTTTGTTGCTCTCAACCTTACTTTGCTCCTTCTCTAGTAACCTTTCATAGGAAATAGTTTGTCAAGAAAAAAAAAATCAGCTGATAACACTGATAATAATAACATTTAACAATATTAGTTGACCCAACTTTTTCAATGTTTTGAAATTTTTATATATGTGTATATAATATATATCAAATAAAATTTGACATTTGAAAACAAAGTCTGAACTTTTCAACTGGATAATCAATGAAAGGAGGAGACCCCACCTTTTTTTTCTTTTCCCTTCCCACTTTTTTTTTTTTTTTTACTCCAGTATTTTTATGAGAAATTACAATTGGAAAATTGTTTTGATTATGTTGTCTGTTATACATGAAATCATTGAGACCGGTTCTTATAGAATTACTTTGTGATATTTTTCTCTGACTAGCAGTTAAATACCTCTTCCAAATGGGATTATATTAAGCTTTACCAACTGCTCATACATTTTATAAACACAAAACATAATTCTGTTTCATTACTTTTGTAACAAAGCACCAATATTTCAATGCAGTTTACTTTTTTTTTTTGTGTGTCTTTTTTAAGTCTAAGGTTGGATTGTGATTTAGGCAAATGACTAGCTTCATTGTTAGGCAGATGACAAGTTTTTATATTGATAGTTTTTTTTTCTTTTTTTTTTTAGGCAGTGGAGTATTCCTAAGTAGCTTTCAGTGTACTAGGAAGGGGTTTTAATGTTATGGAATATTATAGTTTCTGTAGTTTAGTGATTGATGGTTTGTCTCTTAACCATTTAGCATTTAAACTGGCCATATCTGGCTTTAATATTCTGCACTTACTTCTCATACCCTATGGTATTATTCTGAAAATAATATCAGAAATTTTGAAACTACAAGATAATACATAATTCAAAACAATGAATAAATAAAATAAGCATTAGATTTGGCTGAGTGATCTGAAGGGGTTAAGAATGCCCCCTTGTTTAATGATATAAACTTCTTGCTTTAAAGTGATCCAGATTGAAATTTTCCATCAAAATTTCATGTTTATTTATGTCCCAAACACCAGCTTAATAATTACAGCTATTTTAAGTAAGTTCTTAATTAGTTTTGAAATTAATTGAAACATAGGTTGTGTATTTCAACTGAAATATGGTAACAGAAGGGTTAATATATTATTAAAGGTTGCAAAAAGCTTTACAAAAATGCAATATTATTGTTACAGCATCAGGTGATGGCCCATCTTTCAGAAACCTTGTTTGTCAAAGAACTTTGGTTTCTTTTAAATAATTTAATGTAATGAAATATTTAAGACAGCACCATTTTTCATTTCCTACCCATAGATAGTGCTACTTGGAGTACATCAGAAATATTTTGAGAAAAATATCTCCATGAAAATATTGGTCTGAGAAAATAAACTAGTATTTAGAACTAAAACTGAAAATTTGGGGATTATATGGTGACAAATACAATTTTGTGTTGAAAAGAGGAAAGAAGAAAAGGAAATTGTGCTATATATGCACAGGCATAACTTTATAGTTAAGTAGTTCATTTCAGAATCACATGGTTGAGAGTTCAGTTCCTCTATGAATATTGTCAGGTCATGTCTTATACTATGGCTGTGAATCAACCAATACCAGTGAAATTGGTGGATAGAAAATGGAGAAGTCTGTTGCACATGTATGAGTGAGTGAGTCCATGTTTCCTGCTGTCTTTACACTTTGTTGCTTTTGTAAACAAAGGCAAATCATTGTTAATACAAGACATGTCTGCTTGCAGACCACTGCAAAACCATGTTCAGGCTTGTGGGCATGTTGCTCAATCTTCTGTAAACAAAAGGCACATTCAAAGGATGTTTATTTGTTTCTTGTTCTGTGCTTAAAACTATGTTCAGTTTCATTGGTTGGGTAACTTATTACTTTACTTGGCAAAGGAAGAGCTTACAATTATATAAAAAGAAGAAAAAAGCTCTACTCCAATGTAGTTTTGTCTGACCCATGTAAGCATAGAAAGGTAGAAATTAAAACACTGGTTATGTGTGCACATAAATGACTTTTGATCTTAAGTAGTCAGTTATTTTAAACTGCACAGAAGTGACTGATTCTGTTTGAGAATTACTTTAAAAAGGTGCAATCTAATATGGTGGGACCTTTTTAAATTCAAAGTGCAGAAGACATCTGATAGGCACCTTTGTAGTTTTCTATTTACTACTTTAACAAGGCTTGTCAACCCAAGGTTATGATAAAACTCTTTTAAGATTCCACCGTGGGATACCAAAATGAACCATTTGACCATCTGTAGTATAGCCAGGAGTGGGGAGATCTGCCCAGGATGATATTTTTATGGGTGTGGCACTTAAAGGTTTCCTGTAAGGATGACATTGAAGAGCTTACACAAGCAGCACATTCACACTAGCTATGCCAATAAGCTTAGAGACTAAAGCTCTCTACCCTTATCTGGGAAATTAAATATTACGGTTATTTTAATAATGCAATTAACCCCTTAGCATTTAGATTATTCTGTCAAATGCAATGCTTATTTATTCACATTATTTTAATTGTGCATTATCTTGAAGCTTCAAGATTTCAATGATGTGATCATTTATTTTTAGAATAATAATAATAAATGTGATAGGCCAGATCTGGCTTGTCAGGTAGAATATATTCGGGCTGCATATGGCCAGTTTAAGTGCTAATGGGTTAAATATCTACTGAAAAGTAGAGTTGGTATTTTTCTATAAGTTGCCTCAGTAAACTTGTCATAACTCAACAAATATAGTTTAAAACATGATATTCCTTAACAAAAGATATACTGGTATATAAAATTTCTTCCTGCAGTTAAGAGTAATACAATTTTTGATTAGATGTATCTGGTTTATACAGTAAAAGGGTTAAATCGTTGATAACCAAGAACTCAGCATTAAATTCAACTGTAGAGCTAAATATTTTCAGTATGTTAGTATTGAGCCAAATGATTCATGGTGATAGATAATTCAACATTAGTAATCATATAACATCATTATCATTTTAATGTCCATTATTCCATACTTACATGAGTTAAATGGAATTTATTGCAGATTTTTTTATGGCTGGATGCTCTTCCTGTTAACATCCTCCACCTGTTTCGAAGTAAAGAATTTTTTTCTCACAGAAGATTGAAAATGAACAGCACCATTTGTGTGAACGTGATGCTCATATACAACTTGCATGACGTCAAGACAAAGGACACACACATGTGTGTATATATAATATATATATATATATATATATATATGTGCATGCATACATATTGGTTTGTTTCAGTTTCTATCTAGCAAATCCACTCAAGGTTTGTCATGTATGGTTTATACCGTGACCTAGCACACTCCTGGCTAAGAGTGTGTATGTGTATTTACATGTTTGTGTTTGTATATGTATGTATACATATATATATATATATAGTGATAGATATTTTCAGTGTGTTACAACAATGTTAAGCAAAACAATCCATGGGAATTGATAGTTCACTCAAGGCAGTGAGCTGCCAGATAACATCTTCACTGTCACTATTGTTCTAACCTCCACTTTTCCGTTCCTACATGGATCAGACAGATACCCTCCATGTAACCAGCCTCATTGGTTTCCACAGAAGACTGAAAATGAACTTGTATGAAGGAGTAAATAGAATATCAAGACATGGTCATGTGCGTGCACACACACACACACACAATATATATTACAGAAGACAGTGATGCAGATCAGCATGATATAGATACAAAAGCTAAATATTTTCAGAAGTTAAACACATGTACTATATAGATATTTATGTATATTAACAAATTTACTTTTAACACGGAGTACAAAAAAATATAGAAAACTAAGAGAACACATAATTTTATATATATATATATATATATACATACATATGTATGTTATATATATATATATCTGTGTGTATCATGCCAAATCATGTTTATTTCCATCACTATCTCCATATGAGCTCACTTGGATTTCCCTTATAGCCACTCTTTACCTCTTGGACCTAGGCATTGATAAAGACTCAAGCACTACATGTTTTCTAAACTGAGCATCTCTTGATCTCACCTGTTGCTCCAAGGTGCCATTCAATGGGACTGAACCTGAAATCATGTGCCTGGGAAGCAGACGTTTATTTAAATTCAGATTGTCCAATTGTGAACAGAGATTAATGTTGCTTCCCCAGGTAATGTTTCAGTGAGATAATAATATAAATTTATGATTGGTCTCTGAATAGATGTTGGGGCATATAACCTCTGTCCTTCATCACTTTCTTTTGTTTATCCACACACACACACATATATATATATATATTGTTTCAGTCATTTGGCTAGGCTGGGGCACTGCCTTCAAAAGTTTTAGTCAAACAAATTGACCCCAGGACTGATTTTTTTTTTTTTTATGCCTAGTACTTATTCAATCAGTATCTTTTTTCAAACCACAGTTAAACACACCAGCAGTGGGGGTGGGAGACAAACACACATACTTATGAAAGGCTTCTTTCAGTTTCCCAAATCCACTCACAAATCTTTGGTTGGCTGTCAGCTGTAATTTTTTTTTTTTTTGTACAATTTCGAACTCTATGTATGTGTATATGTAATTTTGGTTGAGCTAGTTTCTTGCTATTCTGAGTTTCACCTGTTGGTGCATAGGATCTTCAGCTAAGTTATTACATTATAACTTGCCTCAAGACCCTGTGCACCCATGAGTGATTCAGCCAAAGTAATATATATCATTAATCTCTAATATGGTATTGAGTACTCTTTTCTTTGACAGTTAACACTGAAGGTATATATATATATGAATTTCAGTGTTGTGTGTGTGTGGATATATACATATATATGTATTGTTTAGGTTGTTAGTACATTTCCAGAGTACAAGCTACAGTTGACAAGCGTGAAAAGAGTGAAACTGATTAGAAATTGTCTAGGATATATATATATATACTGTATTTTGGGATAGTCTTTTTTTTTTTTTTTCTTTCTTGCCAAATAAACACACACACACTATATATTCGTTCTTCACTCGTTTATTACTGTTATTTTAACTCATGTCCATTGTCTGGAAATCTTTCGTGGAATTTTCCATCCTCGTGTGTGCTCCTGCTTCGCTTAGTCCATTCTGTTCTATTTGGCAAAATAAAAAAGATACCATCCCGAAATACAGTATCTATTTTAACACAGTTTCACATCAGGAATCTTGCAACACAAATGTGTGTGTATATATATATATACACACACACATCTATATTTTTAATTTATATCGTGCACTTTCTGCAATCACCTGCTTTACTGCATTCCCAGTTACAAGACCAACAATCAGGGTTTCTATGTGAACTGGGGAAAAATAAATACAAGGTATTTTTATCCTGATTTACTGGCAATTTTATACCAATATTTTTTTTCTATTCTCTTATCACATCTGTTGTAATGGTAAATATCCACCTTTCCATGCTTGCACAGATCAAATAGGATTTGTTGAAGTGAATTTTTGGTGGCTACATGCCCTTCCAGTTGCCAACCCTCATCTGCTTCCAAGTAAGGTAATATTTCTCCATGGACAGACATTTTTCACAGGACAATATCATTTGAGGGTGATGTTGTTCAAAACCATCGTATTACAAAACATGCACACACACACACATATATATATATATTGGGTTGGTATATAATTTAGTGACCGTCTTGTAATTTAATTTACAACAGCTTTATTTAAAACTAGCAGTATAGCCCGGTGTTGCTTGGGTTTGTTTTTTAGTTGCGCTTAAAACGGCAGACTTTGATGTCGCGTTAACAAAGTTTTGACATAGTTTCAATCTTTTTCGAAAAGTAAAAATTTTGCATTATATAGCTTTGTTTTCTCTTTAAGTGAACATTTTTCTGGTTGAAATACACCGAAAAATGGCAACACAGCAGTCAAAATATCATAAAAAATAGGGATTTTCATAGAAAAAAAGCACCTTTTTGATGTAAATAATTTTTTGTCTTAACATGGTCCGATTTGAATTGTTTCATCTATGGAATGAAGAGCAAGCCTTCTTCTATCATACTCTTAATTTTGGTCAACTTGCGCCACAGGGTCTCGGAGGAGATAGTGTTAGTTGAAGGCTACCAAACCTGCCACACACACAGAGACAACTTCAGCTTTATATGTATAGATTTAGAATTTTAAACAAATGATCATTAATTATGTACTTTATATATATATATGCAATTATATATCAAACCCAAGCTGTTATATATAATTTGTTTATCTGCATAATTGCCTCCATATCTGCTCACCTAGATTCCTCTTATAGCTCCTCTTTACCTTGTGGAATTGGTCCCTTGTAAAGACATCAGAGTCTAAGATTGATTCATTTGAGTGCTACTGTTTTCTGTACTAAGAACCTCTGGATTTCATCTGTTGATATATATATATATATGATGGCCTTCTAGTTTTCATACATACATCCACAAGGCTATAACTAAGACCATATGGTTGACAAGCAAGCTTCTCAACCACATACCCATGCTTGCACCTATGTCTTATATAGGTGTTTTCCCCATTATCTTGATGTGCATGCTAATTGCAAACCAAATTTACTGTCATACAAACACTTATTCACACTCCTCTGTGAAAGCATGGTTCAGCTAACCAACTGTTCATTTTTCAAGGACTGTGGGAAACATTACCTTTCTTGTAAACATGATGGTTGGTGACAGGAAGAGCATCCAACTGTAGAAAAATCTGCCACAAGTCTTGTATGAATCATGCAAGCATGGAAAAAATGAGCATTAAAACGATAATAATGATAGATTTAAAATGTATTACACAATATATCGTTTTTAGCTGTGTTGAAATTTTTTATGAACATTTGTTTGTATTTGTTATAGTGTGAAAGAAGCCTATATATATATAAATAAATAAATGCACCCTTTTAAAGCCTAGCCAGTTTTTATGGTATATGGTATATGTGTTCCCCTGCTGGATGGGATGCCAGTCCATCACAGTGTTACTCATTTTTGCCAGCTGAGTGGACAAGAGCAACATTAAATGAAGTGCTTTGCTCAAGAACACAACGCGTCACCCGGTCCAGGAATCGAAACCACAAACTTACGATCATGATGCTGACACCCTAACCACTAAGCCACACGCCTCCATATAGATATATATATGTGTGTGTGTGTAAAATTTAGGTTAGTTAAAATATGTTTGTGACATATTTCAACTGCTAAAGGCAAAGTCACAGCAGTTACCAAGGAGAAAGTATCTCTCATATAGTGTAAAGGTATGGAAATGCCCGGTTTGTTTAGTGTCACCATATACTCTTTTACTTGTATCAGTCATTTGACTGCAGCCATGCTGGAGCACCACCTTTAGTCAAGCAAATCAAGCCCAGGACTTATTCTTTGGAAGCCTAGTACTTATTCTATCGAACTCTTTTGCTGAACCATTAAGTTACGGGGATGTAAACACACCACCATCGGTTGTCAAGCAATGTTGGGGGGACAAACAGACACACAAACATATACACACATATATATATATATACATATATACGATAGGCTTCTTTCAGTTTCCGTCTATCAAATCCACTCACAAGGCTTTAGTCGGCCTGAGGCTATAGTAGAAGACATTTGCCCAAGGTACCACGCAGTGGGAATGAACCTGGAACCATGTGGTTCATAAGCAAGCTACTTACCACACAGCCACTCCTGTGCCTATATATATATATATATATATATTAGACTTTTATCTTTTCCTCATTTGATGGTGGCTATGCTGAAGCACTGCCTTGAAAGGTTTAATCAAATAAATCAACCCCAATTCTTATTTTTAAATCTGATACTTATTGTTTCGGTCTCTTTTGCCAAACCACTAAGTTATGGAAATGTAAACAAACTAATATCAGTTGTCATGCAGTGGTGGAGACAAGCACAAAGGCACACACATACATACCTACATGCATATATATATATATATATACACACACACACACGCACATATGCAATGAGCTTCCACACAGTTTTTGTCTATCAAATTCACTCACAAGGCTTTGATTGGCCCAGGGGTGTAGTAGAAGGTACTGGCCCAAGGTACTTCACTTTGGGATGGAACCTAAAACCACATAGTTGTGAAGGGAACTTCTTAACTACTCACTCATTCTTGCATCTATATATATATATATATATATGTGTGTGTATGTGTCATTGTCATACAAGCAATGTCATTCATTTTGTCATTTTCTATGAAAGCATGTCTTGTCATGGAGAAATACTAAATTGCTTGGAAACAAGTAAAGATTGGTGAAAAGAGGGTATCCTGTCATGAAAAAATCTGCAACACCAGATTCCATCTGACCCATGCAAGCATGGAAGGGTGTACACTAAAACAATGATGATGATGTTTATCGTTCATAAAAAAACGTTTGAAACAGTTAAAAACAAGATGTATCCTGTGATACATTTTCAGTTATCCAACTATACTATTCAATGTATTTATGATTACCACATTTATTTATGTGTATTTTTTTATGTGAATACTAGCACTATGACCCGGCAACGTCAGGTCATAGAACTAGTGCATGCATATACAGCTGTGTACGTGCACACATACACGCGAGTACTGTCCAAAGCTCTGACCAATCACATACAGCTAGCTGGCATTCAATTGGCGTATCAAGTTTCAGGCATTTTGATTGGGTTTTGGATAGAAAATTCACAAAAAAGTCACTTCTATTGATTTTTTAATGGCTTTGCAGTGTGACTAGGGAAATGTAAAGATCTGTACAACCACCCTTGGACGGTTTTGAATGACCATAGAAAGTGCAAGCCTCTAACTGAAAAATTGTGGATTTGTATAAAGGACACACTCACAGACAGATATTTTGCCGTTTATATATATAGAGATATTATCATTTCATACCTACCTTCCATACTTGCATGCAATGAACAGTTTGACAGGATCCAGTAAGAGAACTGTCAAGCTCTGGTGTCTGTCTACTTTGGTATGGTTTCTATGGCTGGAAGCCTTTGCAGGATCCTGTCTGTTTTGATATGGTTTCTATGGCTTGAAGCCCTTACAGGATGCAGTAAGTTAGAAAACTGTCAAGCTCTAGTGTCTTTCAAGGCAGTTTTGACATGATTTCTATGGCTTGAAGCCCTTCCTTATGCCAACCATTTTACAGGCTGTACTGGGTGCTTTTTCTCACAGTACCAGTGTGGTTGCATTGCAACCTACAAGACTAAGAGCTTAAAGCAGCCCCTGTGTCAAGAGCATGTGATGATATTAGGCTGGGGTTTGAGGATTGGGAAAAGATGAGAGGAACAGTTTTGTAATCTTAAGAATGTGGTAGTTCAAAGAATAACACAGAAGTATAGCAAGAAACAATGGAAAAAGGAATATATATTTATATGTATATGATACACAAGCTTATGAATTCCCTTGGATATGGTAAGCTCTGAAAAAAAGCATATATGTATTATCTATAAGTGAGCCAGTAGAATATAGACTAAAAATTACATGCATTCTCTCTCTAACTTCACATATCTGCATAAAATCAATTTACTGAAGGAAAATTGATTATGCTCAGAGAGGACAATGACTCAGCATAATGATGTAGCCATTCCCCAGCTAGAAACTAAGCTACTACAATGGTAGGACAATTACTGAACATTAGAACATCAACACATCTTCTCAGCCTGTTAAACCAATACTGTGTATAAGGCGTAGGAGTGGCTGTGTGGTAAGTAGCTTGCTTACCAACCACATGCTTCTGGGTTCAGTTCCATTGTGTGGCACCTTGGGCAAGTGTCTTCTACTATAGCCTCAGGCCGACCAAAACCTTGTGAGTGGATTTGGTAGACGGAAACTGAAAGAAGCCCATCGTATATATGTATATGTATATATATATATATGTTTGTGTGTCTCTCTTTGTCCCCCCATGGCAACTGATGCTGGTGTGTTTATGTGCTCGTAACTTAGTGGTTCGGCAAAATGGACTGATAGAATAAGTACTAGGCTTACAAAGAATAAGTCCTGGGGTTGATTAGCTTGACTGAAGGCGGTGCTCCAGCATGGCCACAGTCAAATGACTGAAACAAGTAAAAGAACAAAAGAAAGAATATAAGCCTAGACTTTGCAAAGGTTTTTAACAAAGTAAAACATGAAACATTAAACTACAGGTTACAATGATTTAGACCTCCTTGTATGGCTTTTGTAAGAAACCAAGTTGTGCATATATATCCTTCTTTCAGAAAAGACTTCACACCAGAAGGACACTTCCAGAAAACCTAGGCATATTGCTCAGTGTTAATTGTTTTCATTTATGCTTTTGTTTTTAACATCCAATATTCTATAACTGTTTATATAACCGGTTGCCCTTTATCTTGCAAACATTCACCTATTTCCAAGTATGGTAATATTTCCCTATAGCCCAATGCTTGAAAGCTGCTTTTTATGTGCCATTGGCACTGATGCCAGTTATGTGACATCAACAATGCCTCCACACACACACACGTTTCCATGGACGGCTACAAATGAACAACACAATTCAAATATACTTATCGCACAATGTCAAGGCAAAGTGACACTAACACGCACGCTCATATATATATATATATATATATATATATATATATATAATATTAGAGAATATAATTCCAAACTTACAAGGAAAAATTCAATTCAGTAATTCTAAATCAAATTTCACAATATATGATATATGTATATAATTTTACTACTATTTACTATTTATTGCTTATGTACTTTATTGATTTTTAGAATAAGGTTTTTATAGTATATTTTTTTTCCTATATGGTGTGAATAACGTCTTCCACTAATAAATTGCTTAATAGAGGTTTTCTCTAAATTATATATATATAGTAGTGAAGGTGCTTTGCTCAGTGGTTAGAGTATTGGGCTTACAATCATGAGGTTGTAAGATTGATTCTCAGACCATGCTCTGAGTTGTGTTCTTGAGCAAGACACTTTATTTCACATTGCTCCTGTTCACTCACCTGTGGAAATGAGATGCAACATCACAGTTCCCAAACTTTATCATCCTTTCCCTTGGACAACATCAGTGGTGTGAAGAGGGGAGACTGATATGCATGGATGACTGCTCAGTCTTCCTTGCCCAGACTTGAGCCTCAGAGTAGAACTTAATAGGTCCAATCCCAATGTCTTTACCAATACATATATAATAAATATATATACATACATATTTATAATCAACATCATCATCATTTAACATCCATTGTCAGTGCTGACATGGGTTGGACGGTTTGACCAGGGCTGGTAAGCTGAGGGGCTGCATCAGATTCCAGTCTGATTTGGCATGGTTTCTACAGCTGAAAGCTCTTCCTAATGCCAACCACTCTGAGAGTGTAATGAGTAGTTTTACATGTCATCAGCATGGGTGCAAGTTGCATGACTATGATTTCACTCTGTTTTGATGGCTCTTCTATCTGAAGCGCAGCATATTGCCAAAGGTCTCAGTCATTTGTCATTAACTCTGTGAGGCCCAGTGTTTTTTATGTGCCACTGACATGGTTGCTAGTTCTTCAACACCAGCATCAGCTACATTGTCTCTGTGAGGGTCAATGCTCAAAAGCTGCTTTTTATGTGCCACTAGCACAGTTGCCAATTATGTGACACTGTCAATGGCCCCATATATACACACATATATACATATACAATGGGCTTCCATTTTCCATCAACCAAATCCACTCACAAAGCTTTGATCAACCTAGGGTTATTACAAAAAACACTTTGGGTGTTGTGCTATGAGACTAAACTCTAAACCATAATCTTGGAAGGTGAACTTCTTAATCCCACAGCCATGCCTGCTTCTGTTTTTATAAATGAGACCAGGGAATTATAATGAATACTAAGAAGCTTCATTTCGTGTGCATATTAATTGACTGCAACAAATAGCAAACTGGATCCTGAGAACAAATGAACCAGGAGTTATGCAGAACCAGTTAAAGGAATGTATTTCCAGTGATGTTGATTTTAGTCACTTAATTGTGTAGAGATTATTAAAGAGAATTCCACAGTTCAATACAAAAGATTTTTTTAAAGTACCAGCTGAGCTACTTGGGAGACGTTAAAAACTTGACCTCCTTACTGAAGAAATCAGATATATCCACTCAAATTTCATTAAAGTGGGAAGCAGTTTTATATACCAGAATAAATGGTATATCATGTTTGAACATATTTTTTGTTGAGATATGTCAATTCTATTGAGCCAACATGACGTACAGAAAATATCAATTCTAGTTTTTGGTAAATATTTAACATCATTCCAGAAATAACGATGAAATTTAATTTCATACTTAAAGGATCAAGACTGTATAAACTGGAGCAAATTTGAGATGCAGAAATCGGAATGGCATTAAATATTTTAAAGTTGTATAAATACAAAACTAGTTGTAAAATCATTTCCAGAATTGGAATAGTCACTAGGGGTTTAAGAAACCACTGCTGTTCAATAGTTTTCCTTCCATTAACCATACAAGGATATAGTAAATAACAAAATATTCAAACAACACTTAAATCGATTGTTTAAAGTGCAGTATGGACTTCCATCATAACACATTAGATTTGAAAGTAAAATGCAAAATCTGCTACAGTACTGACAGAGGTAACACCAAATATTCATTAACTAGGGTAAGCGAAAAAGGGGTTAATTTGCACAAATAAACATACATATATGTATTATCATCACTTGAACATACATTTTCAATGCTTGCATGGATCACACAGAATTTGTTGAGACAGATTTTCTCAGGCTGGATGCCCTTCCTTATGCCAACGCTGACTTATTTCCAAAGAAGGTAATATTTTCCCATGGCTAGATGCTTTCACACAAAATTGAGAAACAAATGACAACACTTGTATGACAAAAGCACACAACTGTTGCACAATGTCAAGAAGAGGAAGCAAAACTTAAACACACAGCATATATGTGTGTGTGTGTGTGTGTATTTATATAAAAAAACTACAGCAACTCAGGGAAACTAAACCAGAACAACCTGCCATCCTCTACACACCATCATAAACTGCAAGCAGGGTACAAATTGTTGTCCTTAAATGCTCGCAGTTTATGCAACAAAATACATTTGTTCAACTCCTACGTCAGAAGTATTGACCCTGACTTCATCACTGTCACGGAAACATGGGCACATTCCTTACTCTGTGATGGGGTTTTCAACATTACTGGGTACAACCTCTTCCGCAAGGACCACATTAACCGCCGTGGTGGTGGTGTGATGGTCTACATTCGTTCAAATTTTTCGGTAATTCCTTGTGCCGATTTGAACGAATCACAAGAAGAAGTTTTTTTCTGTGACGTACGTATGACCATATCAACACTCCTGCTTGGCGTTGTTTATCGTCCCCCAAATTACCATCAAGACACACAGCTTTGCAATATCCTCCGAGCTGCTGCCAGGGAAACAGCCACTTATGTTTTTATTGCAGGCGATTTCAATCATCCTGAGATCAATTGGGAAACCTTCCATTGGCCACAGAGTGCAAACGATTTCGTTGAGCTTGTACTGGACTCAAACTGGTCACAAGT
The DNA here is from genome assembly GCF_006345805.1 of Octopus sinensis. Taxonomy (NCBI): domain Eukaryota; kingdom Metazoa; phylum Mollusca; class Cephalopoda; order Octopoda; family Octopodidae; genus Octopus; species Octopus sinensis. Next base: position 89,893,232 of record NC_043001.1, on the reverse strand, counting down.
AGTCACCTCTCCAACAAGAGGCGACAACACCTTGGACCTGCTCTTCACCACAACCCCTGAAGCGGTTATCAGTTGTACTATGGAGGAACCTCTAGGCGACTTTGATCATGCTATGATCATCGCCAATCTGGCTCTTGCGGGCAACAACAAAAATCTGAACCATCTCCAATCTGCTTCCTTCAGTTTGAAGAGAGCAGATTGGAACCTGTACCACACTGAATTACAGCACCCAAACTGGCGTGAATTCTACAACTCTGGAGATGTGAATACTATACTCCAGAGTATCCTGGACTCAATATGGGCAGCATGTGCAGCATCAGTGCCACGTAAACAGAAAAAGAAGAACCGCCCCAAAATGCAATTTGGGAAACTTCAGCGGTCCGACTTGCCAGGAGGGAACGTCGGACTGCTGAACGGGAATACAAGTTGCATAAATCAGACACCAACAGGAAAAAGCGGAATAAATCTTCCAACCATCTCAAGCAAGTGACAAAAAAAGCAGTGCTTGAATTTGAACAGTGCATAGCAGCCAATCCTGACAGCAAGGTTTTCTGGAAATATATGCATTCGAAGCAGAGACCTCACTCTCCAATGGGCCCTCTTCGCAACCCTCACACAAACTAGATCACTGACGATCCCAAGGAATGCACAGAACTCATGGCCGAGTGCTATGCAAACATATTCACTGTTGAAAATCAAAATGTACCATCTTCACCATCTCTAACAGCAAATTCCATAACAACTGTGGAATTTACACCTGCAATGCTGTGACGTCACCTTCAAAATAAGCGCAACTATGCCTTCCCTGGTCTTGATGGAGTTACATACCTGCTTCTCAAACGTGGCAGGTACTTCCTTTTACACCAGCTTTCTATTTTTTTCCAGTACTGTCTCAATAATGGTGCTACACTGGAGCAGTGGAAAACTGCCAGTGTCATTTCTCTGTTCAAAAAGGGCGACCGCACATCACCTGTCAACTATCGCCCAGTCAGTCTCACTAGCTGTATTGCAAAACTGATGGAATCGTGTCAGAGAAACACTTTGGAACTTCTGGAGCTCTCACAGTCTCATCCAACCCTCACAATATGGATTTGTCCCTAACTCCAGCTGCAGTGATCAGCTTGTCGAGTTCCTTGAGGACATTACTCAGGTCACTGACAGTGGCTCATGGGTGGATGTTGTCTACCTTGACTTTGCTAAGGCTTTCAACTCTGTGCCACACAAAAGGCTTATGGTGAAACTCTCTGCAATGGGTGTGAGGGATGATCTTTTTAACTGGTTGAAATCCTTCATTCTCAGCTGAAAGGAGGTAGTCATAGTTCTAGGACAGCATTCTACACCATATGAGATGTTATCGGGTGTACCACAGGGATCTGTCCTTGGTCCCCTCTTGTTTGTGGCATACATTAATGACATAGATGCCAATTTAAAGAATGCCACAGTATTGAAATATGCAGACGACATCAAGCTGTACCTTGAAATCAAGTGGACAGATCCTGTTGTCTACAGCTCTTTCCTGCAATCAGACCTGGACACAATGCAGCAATGGATCACAGACTGGCAACTGAAACTGGCTGTGGACAAGTGTACTATCATGCATTTTGGGAGAAAAAACCTTGCGTCCACATACTCCTTCCACAACACTGATATCAAGAAATCCTCTTGCGAGCGTGACCTAGGCATCACTGTCAGCTGTGATTTGCGTTGGACAAAGCATATCTCTAAAATTGTCAAGAAGGCCGAGGGTGTCTTGGCATCACTCAGCAAGACTTTTGTTAGCCGCTCTCCAGCCATCTATTTAAAACTGTATACAACTATGGTACGACCACACTTGGAATTCACATCATCAGTTTGGAACCCCTATCTTGCTCAGAACATTGACCTCCTGGAATCTGTTCAGAGACGTGCAACCAAACGCATACCCTCCATCAGACACCTACTATACTCTGAGCACCTTGTTTCCCTGGGCATGGATTCACTGAAGCTCTGGCATCTGGCGATGGACTTGGTAAACACCCACAAAGTTATCAACCACCTCACCAACAACAATACTGAACACCTTTTTGATCTTCATGTGTCTAACACACGTGGACATGCCTACAAAGTCAGAAAACAACACAGCTCCCATGACTTTCGGAAACATTTTTTCACGCTCAGAGTTGCTGAAGCATGGAACAAACTGCCTGCGTCAGTTGTTGACTGCCATGACACTGCATCCTTTAAGGCCCTCATGCTTTCCGAAATCCGCCGAAACTACACCTGATTATACATACACTTTAGATGAGTTGTAGTGCACCTGAACACTGTACACAATGTTTTTATTATTATATATATATACATATACATACACATATACATATATATATATACACATACATATATATATACATATACATAT
>NC_043001.1:89830834-89888334 GCF_006345805.1 Octopus sinensis | reverse complement strand
AGTGCGTATGTGCGCGTGCCTGCGAGTATGCGCGTAAGTATGTATGTGTGGATGTGTGAGTGTGTCTGTGTGTATGTGGGTGGCAGTGGCAGTGTGTCCGATGAATGTATGTGAGTATGTGTGTATGTATGTGTGTGCATAGATGTATGTCCGTGTGTGTGTGTGTAGTGTGTGAGTGTGTATGTATGTACGTGTGGGTGTGGGGAAGTGTGTGTATGTGCATGTGTGTGCGCGTACATACAGGTGTGTGAGTGAGTGTGTGTGTGTGTATGTATGTGTGAGTGTTGTATGTATGTGTGTGTCGGATGCATGTATGTGTATGGGTGTATGTATGCGTGTGTGTATGTATGTATGTGTACGTGCGTGTGTGGTGTGTATGCGTGTAGGTGTGCGCGTGTGCATGCATGCATGCATGTGCGTATGTGTGTGTGTGTGTGCATGTGTGTGGGTATATATGTATGTGCGTATATGTGTGTGTATGTGCGTACATGTGTTGTGTGTGTGTATGCATGTGTGTGTATGTAGGTGTGTAGGCGTGTGTGTATAGGTGTATGTATGTAAGTATGTGTGGGTGTGTCCGTGTATGTGTGTGTATGTATGTGTGTATATGTAGGTGTGTGGGCGTGTGTATATGTGTGTGTATGTAGGTGTGGGGCGTGTGATATAGGTGTATGTGTGTATGTCTGGGTGTGTCCGTGCATGTTTGTGTGTGTGTGTGTATGCATGTGTATGTGGGTGTGTGTGTACGTGTGTAATGTATGTGTGTATGCGTGCGTGTGTGTATGTAGGTGCGTGTGTATGTGTGTGGGAGTGTAGGTGTGTGTGTGCGTGTGCGTGTTTTTATGTGGTGTGTGCGTATGTGAGTGTGAGTATGGGTGTTTGTCATGCATGTGTGTGCGCGTGCAGGTGAGTGTGTGTGTAAGTATGTGGTGTGTATGTTTGTGTGAGTGTGTAAGTGTGTGTCTTTGTGTATGTATGTGCGTATAGGAGTATGTGGGTAGTGTGTATGTATGTATATGGGTGTATGTATGTATGTGTGGTGTGTGCATGTGTATAAGTATATGGTGTGTGTGCGTATGTGTGTATATGTGTATGTGTGTGTTTATGTATGTATGTGTGTAGGCATGTGTGTGTAGATGTATGTATGTATGGGTGTGTGTCCGTGTGTGTTTGTGTGTTGTGTAGGTAGATGTGTGTGTCTGAGTGAGGGTATGGCTGTGTAGGTGTGTGTGTGTATGAATGTAAGTGTGTGTGTATACAAGTGTAATGTATGTATGTAGGTGTGTGTGTGTGTGTGTATGTGTACGTGTGCGTGTGTATGTGTGTGTGTGTATGCGTGTGAGTGTGAGTGTATGGGTGTATGTCTGTGTGTGTGTATGTCTGAAGTAGGTATGTATGTGTATGTATGTATGTGTGTGTGTGTGCAGGTATGTGTGTGTGTGTATGTGTGTGTGTGAGTAGGTGTGCGTGTATGTATGTGGGTAGGGATGCATGCGAGTGTGTGGGTATGTATGCATACATACGCACGCGCACATCCGAAGCAAGCCCACACGCACAAAGCGCGCTCACGCACACAACGCACAAGCAGTACAACGCAAGCCCAGGGGCCGACCAAGCCCCAGCGCGCGCCAAGGCGCGCGAGCGCAAAGGCCCTCGAAACGCCCGCTACGCGGGAACCGAGGATCCATCAGCAAAAACCGGAAAGCAGAAAAGAGGGGGGGGGCTGCCTGGATGCAAAAAGGTGTATGTGTGTGTGCATTCAGTGTAAGGGTGTGCATGTGTGGGCATGTATGTATGTATGTGCCTACATGTATGTTTGCATGTGGTGTGTGAAGTATGTACGTGCGGTGGTGTGTGTGTGTGAGTGTGGTGTATGTATGTGCGTATGTAGTGTGTGTGTATTGTGTTGTATGTATGTTGTGTGTGTGTGTGTGTGTGTGTAAGTATGTATGTGTGTGCGTATGTATATGTGTGGTGTGTGTGCATGTTGGTTGTATGTTCGTGTGTGCTAGTATGTCTGTAAGTGTGTGTGATTAATGTGTGAATGTATGTACGTAAATGGGTCTGCGTATGTGTGTGTGTGAACAGGCGTGTGGGAGGTAGGTGGTTGGGTGTGTGTGGGAGGGTAGGGTGGGTGGGGTTGTGTGCTGTGGGAGGCAGGTGGGTGTGGTGTGGGGTGGTGTGCCAAAAAAAAAAAAAAAAAAAAAAAAAAACAGATCTCAAGAGGAGGGGGCTGTGTAAGTCCGTGTGGGGGGTAGTTTGTAGGGTGAAGATGTAGCATTGCTCCAAGTGGAGCCTGGAAAGTGGGCGACCTTGGTGGGGGGCGAGACCAAACACTGAGATGTCATCTAGGGAATGGCCGCCGAGCGGAAGTGGCGTGCGACGGGAGAAAGAGAGTGTAGGCGAACGTCCCTTAAGTGCTCAGTGAAACGGTCGGACAACCGGCGTCCCGTCTGTCCTACATACAGCATCCCGCATAGGTTGCATTTAATGCAGTAAATAAGCCAGACGAGGTGCACGTAAAAGAGTGCCTATGCGTACAGTGTGCAGGTTGGAGCCGGTGACAGCGGTGGTGTTGGTGATGAAGGTATTACATATATATAATACATACATATATATATACATATACATACATATATTATACATATATATATATATATATACATATATATATATATACACATACATACATATTATATACATATATATATATATATATACATATATATATACATACATAGATATATATATATATACATAGATATATACTTACATATATATATACATATATAGATATATATAACATATATATTATATACACAGACATACATCTATATATACATATATATTATATATATACATATATATATAATACATTTATATATAACATATATATATATATTATAAATATATATATACATATACATACATATATACATACATATATATATACTTATACATATTATATATACATACATATATAAATACATATATATATAATATATACATATATATATATATATATATATACATATATATATACATATATATATATTATATATACATATATATATATACATAAATATATATATAATATATATATATATACATATATATATATATTATATATACATATAATATACATAATATATATATATACATATATATATACATACATATATAGATATATTATATTATATATACCTATATATATACATACAATATATATATATAATACATATATATATATATATACATATATATACTATATATATTTAGATATATATATATATTACATTATATATATATTATTTTTTTTATAAATATATATAACATATATATATATATACATATATAATATATACATATATATATATATACATTATATATATATATATACATTATATATATTATATACTATATAATATACATATATATATATAACATATATATATATATACATATATATATATTACATATATATATATTACATATATATATATATACATATATATATATATATGTATATACATGTATATAGGAAGACATTTAGGAGCATTGCGGAACAACTAAATGAACATTTGAGACAATATGACAACAAAAAACAGTCCTCCATACTCTACCAACATGGAGGTAACCTGGGTCAACTTGACATCTGCATCTTATTCAAAACTCAGACAAATACAGAAGTACATCTTCATAAATGAAACTTCCCCTATACTAAATAGGAAATATACTTAGTAGTTATCATACCCCCATACACACAGTTTACACAGGTAGTGTAGAATAGTTAGTGGGCTATTATGTAGATAGATGTATGTATGCGTGCGGGGGGGGGGGGTATGTATGTGTATATATATATACATGTATATAGAATAAAGTAAAGTTGTAAGGTACCGCACGAGTGGAAATATATATGAAAGAAGGTTTGAAAATGCAATTTAAAGATGTTTATTCACTTGTGAATAAACATCTTTGAAATTGCATTTTCAAACCTTCTTTCATATATTATATATATAATGTAGATAGATGTATGTGTGGGTGGGTGGGTGTGTGTATGAATATAATATGTATATGCACATGTATGTAAGCATATGGATATGAAACTAAAAAGATCAACATACAGATGGATAGTTACATAGGTTATATGAACAAACAAGCACACAGAAGCAAATGATGACTGAAACACTTGACCATATATACACACACACTTTACTTCACACAAGGACACATATGGAGACACATGTCCACACATATGAAGATGCATATTCATACTTACAAACACGGTACAGAGTTGCAAAACACACATACACACGCGCACTCAGACATGCACACACAAGGAGACAGAGGTACACACACACTTATACAAACACACACACATACAAAAAACACATAATCATGGACATGCAAACACATGAATATGCAGAATACATACATACAAATGTACACACATAGATACATATGCACACACACATATATACATGCAATCATGTATAGGCACACACACACACTGACCCACACACATGCGCACAAACAAACAAAAAGGAATGCAGTGTGAGTAAAGGACAGAATCAAAACTATTGAAAAGCTTGCAAGGCACAACGAAAATTTTAGAAAAGTAAAAAAGAAATAAGTGGAAATTTTAAATTAATGGTGAAATATCTCTTTACCCTCACCCATTTAGTACACTCAGTAATGTAATTGTAATGCAATAAAAAACACTTGTGTATTAATAATTGGGTATTCTACCAGCAGTATATTGGATAGATATTATCCCTTAGTTGGTTGGATTCACAACCTCACTCTTGAAATTATACATATATATCTTCTTTTATTCTTTTGTTTCAGTCATTTGACTGTGTCCATGCTGGAACACTGCCTTTAGTCGAACAAATCGACCCCACGACTTATTCTTTGTAAGCCTAGTTCTTATTCTATCGGTCTCTTTTGCCGAAACACTAAGTTACAGGGACATAAACACACCAATATTGGTTGTCAAGCAACGGTGGTGGGGACAAATACAGACACACAAACATATACATGACAGGCTTCTTTCAGTTTCCGTCTACCAAATCTACTAACAAGTCTTTGATTGGCCCGAGGCTATAGTAGAAGACACTTGCTCAAGGTACCATGCAGTGGGACTGAACCCGGAACCATGTGGTGGGCATCTTTTAATTTCCATCTTCAAAAATCACTCCCAAGGCTTTCGTCAGCCCAAGACTATAGTTGGAGGCAGTTACCCAAAATGCTATGCAGTGGGACCAAACCTGAAATCATGTGGCTGGAAAGTAAACGTCTTAAACATCCAACCACACAGCAGTTATGTATGTGTGTGAGCGTGTGCGTGAAAAATAAACTAAATTTAGGTGAGTTCAAATATGTTTGTGACATTTTAACTTCCAAAGGCAATTTCACTGAAGTTTATTATGGAGAAAGAATTTTTACTTGTAGTATATATTTGACTGCTAGACCCATTTCTGGCACATTAGCCTTGCTCGGTAAGAGATTTCGAAATGAGACAACCCTAAGTAGATTAGAAGGTTATACTTTTACACTGAAACAGTCAATATTGGTGACTGATTTAAGGTGGTGAGCTGGTGGAATCATTAATATTCCAGGCAAAATGCATAGCAGCATTTCGTTCATTCTTACGTTCAGAGTTCAAATTCCGCCGAGGTTGACTTTGTCTTTCATCCTCTCTGGGTCGATAAATTAAGTGCCAGTGATACACTGAAGATCGATATAATCGACTTACCCTTCCCCCGAAATTGCTGGCCTTGTGCCAAAATTTGAAACTAATATTAGTGACTGACAGGAAGAACAAATATGGTAGTAACAGCGCTAAGCCCTGTGGAGAAGTAAACGAGCTTTAGATTAGTTCGAATATGTTTATAACAAATTTTAACTTCTAAACGAAGTTTCACTACAGTTTATCATGGAGTAAAAATGTTCGCAGATGATAAAGGGTGTTTTTACATCTTATCTTCTCAGTGTCGGGCAAACCAAAAGTTCCTCATGACCAAAACACATACGAACAGTCTTTAAAGCAACCATTTTAGACATTCCTGTCGTGTGCAGTGAGGCATGTAGGGGTATAAGTTGTCTAAGCTATTGAGTTATTCCCCTTAGATCAGTTAGCTAGGTAATGTTGATGTTTTGGGTATTATTAAACGGAAGAAAATATCGTCTCTAATTTCTCAGTTCTTGATCAACTTGCTGGGCATTCTTTCGATATAACTCGACAAAATAAAAACATTTCACTTCGGGTATTTCTGTGGGTTGTGGAGTATAGATATAACGAAATTATGTGTGTATGTAAAATCAGCAAATTTCCAAGCAGAAAACAGAATTGAACTGTCATTTGCTTCCACGGAAATACCCGAAGTAAAATGTTTTGATTTTGTCGAGTTATATCGAAAGAATTCCACTTACTGGAAACAGACTTTTACTGGCGATGGGATTCAGTACATATTGAAGAGTGAAATTTATTAATAATGCTAATTTCACCTTTAACAGCTTATTCGACAAATCATTACCATCATCATGTGACATCCTTCCTCATAGCTGGTATGGGTTGGACAGTTCGACACGATCTGAACTGGTTCAAAGATCGCATCTCTGAAGCCCCTCCTAATGCCAACCATTTTACAGCGCGTCTGGGTGCTTTCTCCTTAGTGCCAGCACTAATGACTTCGTCGGGAAAGACTAAGACGACATTTGACTGCGGGGATAGCTTTATGAAATATATTAGGTTAAAGCAAGGGTTTTCTTAATCTTTCGTGTGTGTTTGTGTTGCGCCCCATTTTTAAGTAGTTGTTATGCCTTGTATCCACCTAAGTAACGAGTGAGAGATATCACAACTAAAACCCATGAAGCGCTGAGGTTTGCATGTACATTGCATGGGCTGCCATGCACACTTAAAAAGCAAAAAATAGTTAAAATATCTTCTTAGTATATAATGGTGGCAAGTTTTACATCATCTTAAAAGTCATTAGTTGAACTATTAGTTCTCTTGCATTCTTGTGGGTATCAGAGCATTTGAGTGACATTAGACCCCAACAAGCCCCCATAATTTAAACGCATTTATCTAGGCCACGATCGTGGCCTGTCAACTTGTGCATGACGGCCACGATCGTGACCTGTTGCGCTTTAAGTGTTAACGTTGATGTTAGTTTATAAATTTTATTCTAAAAATGGATTGTATAAGCTTTTAATTGGGAAACGATAAAAGATTAAGAGACAAAAGTTGTAAATTTACTTTATAGATTGCAAGTTAAAGACTTCCCTGTGCCTGATGAGATCTCATTTTATTTTAATAACCATTACCAGTTTTATCATGTATGATATTTTTTGTCCATATCGCTTCCCTGTTTTCTTCCCTCCATCCACGCTCGCTCCACTTTAGTAGGGATCATCCTCTCCTCTCCAACATGGAAAGTTCCAACAGGGAGATGGATGAAGCTCTGTTACAGTGAAGAGAGCTGGGTTTGTCAGTTCCTGTTACAGTTGAGGATAGACTTAAGCAGAGAGTATGGGACAATTTGCATTCAGGTACCACTTTCAACTCTTTCTTTGATCAACCTGATGAATTTTCAAGATGTTGCCTACTTTCTGCTTGTGCAAAATACTTGGGGGACTGGACTGATGCCCTGTCTATGGCCAACATTGGAGGTTTCCATCACACTCAGAGTGGGAGCTGACGTCTGTAGGGGACTGAGATGTCGCAGTGGTGGGCTCAACTCCTCAGGTCTTCATGGTCTGTCTTGCCGCCTAAATGCTAGTCATTTTGCTCATCACACTAAGCTAAACTTGATCATTAAGTGGGACCTGGCTTGGATTAATATCCTTCTCAGTTCTGAAGCTAGCAAGATTATCCAGAAGTGATGGAAAGAGATCAGATGGTCTTAACTTCTGTCCCTGGGTAAAGAGGTAGGTGCTTCATCTGGGATGTCATAATTTGTGACTCTTTTGCTCCTCCTCACATACTCACATTCTGAATGGTAGAGTAAATGGGAGGGTCACTACTTCCGTAGCCAAACAGATCAAAACCTTGAAGTCTCAGGATCTGATAATGAACTATATCTTCCAGTCTGTGGCATTTGAGACGTTTGAAGGGACTGGGTCACTAACCACAAAATTCTTGTCATTGGTGGTAGCTCACTTCACCAAAGCAGCAGGTGATGCTCATGTGGGTGCTTGACTTTTCCAACGTCTTAGCCTCACCCATGAGCATGTTGGCTTGCTTCAGTAGGTTCCGTTGAACCTTGTGGTGTGTGACCAACTGAAGCACTTGGGGCTACTTTGTTATTGCCTTTTCTTTCTCCTTGTTTTTCTTTTGTAAAATATATTCCTGATCATATTTTATATAAACCATATATATATATATATACATATTATATGGAGGCACAATGACCCAGTGGTTAGGGCAGCGGACTTGCAGTTGGAGGATCGCAGTTTTGATTTCCAGACCGGGCGTTGGTGCGTTTATTCAGCGAAAACACCTAAAGCTCCATGAGGCTCCGGCAGTGGGTGGTGGCAACCCCTGTTATACTCTTTCGCCCCAACTTTCTCTCACTCTTTCTTCCTGTTTCTTGGGTAACGCTGCGATGGACTGGCATCCCGTCCAGCTGGGGGGAACACATATGCCATAGAAACCAGGCCCATGAGCCTGGCTAGGCTTGAAAAGGGCTCATAAATAAATAAATATATATTATATAAAGGATAGTTTCAAGGTTTTGATACTAAACTTAAATAAAAGGGTAATTCTGAAAAATACATGTATAATATAATAATTACTGTAGGTAAAGTTTAGTACATTACATTACACCTGACTTCCCCCTAAAGCCTAATGCCCCCATCAACATGCCTAGTGCCCCCTTGGGAGCAGCACTACTCACATTGAGAACCTCTGAGTTAACTTATGAGAAGGGACCAGTAGAGAACAAGTTTCTTGCTGTAGAGGAGTTACACAGCTACTTTCACTATAGGAGAGAGGGTGGTAATGGCCAAGGTGGAGTTGGATGAAGATAAAATAGGAGTGATGAAGTGTCATGGCTCATCCTGACACCTCATCTCCACTAGAAACCCCCAGTTGTCATCTATGCTATATGCATCTAAATCGTAGTCTTATGATTCAATTAGAATTTCTCTAGTCTTATTCCCAATTGCAGCATAACCTTCTTAATGTCAACTGCTTTACAATGTGTACTCGGTGTTTTTATTTTTACATGGTACAAACATTAGTGAGATTACCAATAACTAGCAAGACAAGATCCTGCAAGTGAGGGGGCAGAGAAGTAGTACTGAGGTAGGTGATAAAAGGACAATAATGATAGTGGGGAGAGAAATAGGTGTCATGGTTAGAGGAGATACATAGTTACCGCAGGTGGAAAAGCAAGATGGAAGTGAAAATGTGAACGCATATCCTCAAGTTACAGCAAGATGAAGAGAAGTGGTGGGGGTGGGTAAGTTCATGAGAGAGCGAGAGGCAAATGGTAGATGGAGAGGGAGATGCAGTGAGTGGTGAACACAGGAGAAAACAAGGTCAATAGTGGATATCTATTAGAGAGGAAGTTGAGGAAATGGGTATGGGTGAGGTAGTTAATAAGTAGTGGCAAAGTTAGTGTGAACTGAGTGGGGAAAATCTCCCAGATACACTCATAAGACTTTGACCAAAATTTTGGGAGAAAATTTTCAAAAATTTTTGGGGAAACTTTTTCAAAAGTTTTTGGGAAAATTTTCAAAAAATTTTTGGGAACGATTTTCAAAAATTTTGGGGTAAAATTTTCAAAAATTTTTTGAGAAAATTTTCAAAAATTTTTAGGAAACATCTTCAAAAATTTTTGGGAAGAATTTTCAAAAATTTTTGGAAGTATTTTCAAAATTTTTGGGGGAAAATTTTCAAGAATTTTGGGGGAAACTTTTTCAAAAGTTTTGGGAAAATTTTCAAAAATTATTAGAAAAAATTGTCAAAAATAATAAGGGAAAATTTTCAAAAATTTTTAGGAATGATTTTCAAAAATTTTGGGGGTAAATTTTCAAAAAGTTTTGGAAAAATTTTCAAAATTTTTGGAGGACAATTTTCAAAAATTTTGGGAAAGATTTTCAAAAATATTCGGGGAAAATTTTCAAAAGTTTTTGGGAAAAGTTTGAAAAATTTTTGTGAAAAATTTTGAAAAATTTTTGGAAACATTTTGAAAACATTTTTCAAAAAAAGATTGCTGGAGAATGTCGAAAATTGCCAAACATTGCCGGAGATTGACGGAAATTGCCGGAAAATGCCAATAATTTTCAAAAACTTTTTCAAAAATTTTTGGGAAAAATTTTCAATAAATTTTTCAAAGAAAGATTAACGTAAATTGCCGGATATTGCCGGAAATTATAGGAAATTGCCTGAGATTACCGGAAATTGCCGCATATTGATGGAAATTACCGAAAATTGCAGGAGATTGCTGATAATAGCCGGAGATTGCCTGAAATATTTCAAAAATTTCTCGGGAAATTTTTCAAATATTTTTCGGAAAAATTTTCAATAAATTTTAGGGAGAATTTTCAAAAATTTTTGAAGAAAATTTTCAAAAACTTTTCGAAAATATTTGGGAAAATTTTTTAGGGAAATTTTCAAAAATTTTTGTGAAAAATTTTTTTAAATCTTTGACGACAATTTCCAAAAATTTTTAAGGAAAATTTTCAAAAAATTTTTCAAAAATTTTTGGGGAAAATTATCAAAAAATTTTTCGAAAATTTTTAAAAGTTTTTGATGAAAATTTTCAAAACATTTTTGAGGGAAGTTTTCAAAAATTTTTTGGAAAGCTTTTCAATAATTTTCAGGGAGAATTTTCAAAAATTTTTGAGGAAAATTTCCAATTATTTTTGGGAAAAATTTTCAAAAATTTTTGGGAAAGTTTTCAAAAATTTTTGGGAAAGTTTTCAAAAACTTTTTGGAAAAATTTTCAGAATTTTTCGCGAAAATTTTCAAAAATGTTTGGAGAAAATTTTCAAAATTTTTGGGGGAAAATTTTCAAAAATTTTCAAAAATTTTTTGGGCAAATTTTGTGGAAAAATTTTCAAAGATTTTTGAGGAAAATTTTCAAAAAATTTTTGAGGAAAGTTTTCAAAAATATTTTGGAAAACTTTTCAATAATTTTCAGGGAGAATTTTCAAAAATTTTTGGAAAAAATTTTCAAAAACTTTCGGAAAACATTTTTCAAAAAAAGGTTGCCAGAGAATGCCGAAAATTGCCAAACATTGCCGGAGATTGACGGAAATTGCTGGAAAGTACCGCAGATTGCCGAAAATTTTCAAAAACTTTTTCAAAAATTTTGGGAAAAATTTTCAAAAATTTTTAGGGAAAATTTTCAAAAACATTTGAGGAAAATTTTCAAAAATTTTGGGGGAAAATTTTCAAAATTTTTTAGGAAAATTTAGAAAAAATTTTGGGGAAAATTTTCAAAATGTCTGGAGAAAATTTTCAAAACTTTTGGGTCAAAATTTTCCTCAAAAATTTTTGAAAATTTTCCCCAAAAAATCTTGAAAATTTTCTGCAAACATTTTTGGAAATTTTCATAAAAAATTTTTGAAAATTTTCCAAAAATTGAATGCATTACTTATCTTTTACTTGTTTCAGTCATCAGATTGCAGCCCAGGCTGGGGCACCGCCTTGACTTGAATGGTTTTAATCAAACAAACTGACCCCAGCACTTATGCTTTGGTCATATTGTCTTTTTTCCCTTCAAGTCTAGTTACTCGTTCTACTGGTTGCTTTTGCAGAATCGCTAAGTTTTGAGAGTGTAATGAAACCAACACCAATACCAAACGGTGAAGAGAGACACAAAGACACACATGCACACAGATATATATATGTACACACAGGTTATCGTTGACTTAAGACCTATCCAACTTATGACCAATCAACTTTACAACTGGCGTGCCAGCTCCCGGCAAATAATATATAGTCCAGTTGAAATCTAATGGCTTTAATTTCTTAGAAATTAACCTGTCAACTAACAAACACTTCCCCTAGGTTTGGTTATCGATCGCCACTGTGGTTATCCGAAGTGTTGGATGACTATCCTGTGGCGGAGAAATCAAGGAAGCCTTATTTGTTTATACAGTATAATAGTATAATACAGAATGGTGTATGTGACTTTTACCTGAGAATGTACCTTAAGAATGTAAAAATATAAAACAAAGCTATGTATAGGCCTATAGACTGACTTACAACCAAATCGACTTACGACTAGTCAGTCGGAACCAATTGTGGTCGTAAGTTGATGGCAACCTGTATGTGTGTATATATATATATATATATATATATATATTATATATATATATATATATATACATATATATATATATATATATACATGTGTATGTGTGTGAGGGGCTTCCACACAGTTTCTGTCAACCAAATTCACTCACAAGGCATTGGTCAGCTATGTCTATAGTAGACAATACCTGCTCAGGGTATTGTACAATGAGACTGAACCTGAAGGCATGTGATTGCAAGTGAGCTTCTTAGCCACACACTGGTGTCATGTAAAGGGCACCTATATCAATACCACATCAATGCACCCAATACACTCTGGAAAGTGGTTGGTATTAGAAAGGCATCCAGCTGTAGAAACCACGCCAAAGCAGACAACTGGAGCTTGGTGCAGCTCTCCAGCTTGCCAGCTCTTGTTAAACTGTCCAACCCATGCCAGCATGGAAAACAGACGTTACAAGGGTTAGTTGAAAAGGTCATATGCTGACCAAGATACTCTCATGGAATGTGTCCAAATGAAGTTTACTTTTCAACACAGTTCCCCTTGCAATCCACACACTTCTTCCAATGTTGCAGTGCTTGGATCCAACTAGTGAAGCTTTCATCCTGTTGGTAAAAAAGGTCATCAACAGCAGATATGACATCATCACTGCAATACTGGTTCCCAGCCAAGTGTTTTTTCATGTTGGGGAACAAAGATGGGGTTAAACCAAAATAGTCTCAGTCATGCACAGTAGCCATCGAAACCCAGGACTTGTGTGATGGAGCACTATCCTGATGAAACAAGACCCCTTTCACTGTTTTCCTGGGCATTTTGTCTTCATAGACTTTCGTAACTGCCTCAGCAAGTTGGCATATTATTCTCCATTGATGGTGTGGCCCTTTTTGAAGATAGTCAATAAACAATACCTTTTGCATCCCCAAAAACTAAGGCCATCACCTTCCCTGCAGATGAAATGGCCTCAACCTTCTTTGGAGTAAGTGAAGATGGGTATTTCTGCTGCATGGATTGTTTCTGTCTCTTGCTCAAAGTGATGAACCCAACATTCATCCTGGGTTAGGAAATGTTAAGAAAAATCAGCTGGATCCACCTGAAACAATGTCAAATTTTCCCATGATGTGGTCAGCCTCGTGTACCTTTGATCAGGTGTCAAAAGACATGGCACCCACCAAACAGAAACCTTCATCATGCCAAGTTTATTGTGCAGAATATGCTCAACTTTCTCACATGGGATATGCTAACAGCATAGGTTATTTGATTTATTGTCAATCACCCATCATTCATCAGCATATGGTGAACATGATCAATATTTTCCTCGGTGAAGGTAGTTGCAGGTCATCCAGATGCTGGATCGTCTTCAAAATTCTCCCTTCTCCTAAATTCAGCAACCCACTTTTACACAGTTGATAAATCTGGAGCATCATCCCTTAATGTAGCAGCCATATCACATAAACGTCCTTGGGGGCTAAAGCCTTTTTCTGCAGGTACTTGATAACACCATGATGCCAAATTTTGTTCATTTTTAAAAGAAGTCGCTACTAGTTACTTTTGAAGTTTTCTTTGAACTGTCAGATGTCAGTTTACCTGGAAAAAACAATGCAGTTATTAATAAGAAGTGTTGAAATTAAGACATGGAAGATTTCATAGCTCTTGCATCACTCCATCATCAGCCTATGAACTTTCCAGGCTACTCTCATAAATGATGATGGTGACAATGATTTGGAGAAGGATCCCCCCTTCTCCAATCAAGTTTTGTTTAAAGTTTATGATGTTACTAGCAGAATTGGCCGGTGTTGCTCGGGGCTGAATTGCTTGAAAGTACTGTTAATGATTGCACTGAATTATGATAATTATTCAGGCAAATATTGATATAAGTTTACTGTGGGAGATAAGGACTTAACGATCAAACATGTGCCATTGCATTGTTTTGGGGGAACCAAATTTCTGATGAGCATTATAGGGGCACCAACTTTAAGTTTGAGAAAGTGTGGTGGTAGTCCGGGGTGCTCAAAGGAATTGAGTACCTCTATTGGATAGTTGATGACGTCCTCTGGGTCAGGAGTTGTATCGATAGAGCGATATACATAGACTTCCCCAGGAATGAGTTTTAGCATTTCATCATTAATATGGTGAACAGTTTTATTCGTCGGGGCCAGTATAGCCTTTTTGCCAATCCAATCCATATTCTGATAATTAGCTTGTAGATCTGGGAACACTCATCTCTGAGATCAGAAGGCGTCTTAACAATGGTACAAATGGAATCGATGGCAATATTACCATTTTCATCCCCTGGTATTTTGCCTTCGCCAAGTGCAAGGAGGGTGTGAGGAAATGCTGCTGATGTGATATTACGTCGCATATGAGCACGCATATTGGTGTGAAGTTTGAGAGTTACTTCCCTTTATTTAAAAAAATATGCATTAAAATGGAAAAAAATTATGGTAAATTATTTGTAAAATCGTAGACTCATCGTAGACGCGCGCTAATACCCAGAAGGGCTCGATATGAATCACGACTATAAGATACCCGGTTTTGGTTAAACTGCATTGCAAAATGTGGGAGTAGTTAGGAATCTAAATCGGAGTAGACAGACACACAACCTTCTTTTATATATAAAGATTTTCGTCCTAAAAAACTTTGTATGGATTGAATGGTTACCTCTATGGAAATATATACACGCACATTATACATACATGTGTATATAGATGAATATATAAATACATTTAAATATCTATATACACTTTTGGGCGATCTTTCTGTTTCTTAGAGATAACTTTAGATCTTATTCTCGTCCTAAAAAACTTTGTATGGAGTGAATGGTTACCTCTATGGAAATATATACACACACGTTATACATACATGTGTGCATAGATGAATATATAAATACATTTATATATCTATATACACTTTTGGGCGATGTTTCTGCTACTTGGATATACTTTAGATCTTATATTCGTCCTAAAAAACTTTGTATGAATTGATAAAGAAAATGAATTGAAATTTTTAAGAAATGAATTTGTTTACATACATGTGTGAAATGGCAAATGTTTGTGCAGTTGTCCGAAATGGAACCAGGGTAAATGTGTGGAACTGATGTATTATAATGAATAGTCCTTCTTGTTGTGAATATTAATTTGATTAATATGAACTGAAAACCAGTACGCACCCTCGCACACACACACACGTTAGCTTACAATTTTATTTATATATTTGCGTGTCTATGTGTGTAAAGAGGAAGTGGGAGTAATATGCAGAGTAAAGGCTTTGAAGTGAAATGGTAAAATATTTAGTTTTCTCGAATTTTTTCTGAAATGGGGGTGAAATTGAAAGAAATTTTGTATGCCATGACCGAATGGAAGTACTTTGAAAAATCATAGGTAAACTCTAATTGAAGAAATTGTGTGAAGAGTAAATCGTTATGTATTTATTTGTTTCTGTTTGCTGTGTTTTTTTTTTTGAGTAGTGGTTTAAGGTACACTTGCAAAGAGAAAGTATGAGTGAAGCAGTTCATCCGTTTTATATAAATACTTTCACTTTAATCGTTGCACACTTGCAAAGAGAAAGGAGGAGAAATTAGGATGATAGCATGAGTGAAGCAGTTCGCTCCGTTTGTGTGTGTGTGTGTGTGCTGTAGCCCACACTAAGAAAAGCACTTCACTTACACACCACAAAGTGAGTTTTCTCAAAATTTTGCTTAATTGGGGGTGAAATTTGAAAAACTGTACCTGGCACAACCCAATGCATTCTACTCTTAAAAATGCTAGGTAAATTGTAATTGAAGAAATCCTATATTGTAGATTTCTATAAGAGACAAAGGGAGGGAGATAAAATCTGCCTTTTATAATAAGAGATATAAGACAACTGTGCTGGAGTGTCCCTTGTCTGAAGGTGTTGGTTATGTTATTTATGATGAAAGTGAATATAAAATTAGAAACAAAAGGAGAATTGAAAATTAAATACAATTAATTTTATTTTGCTTTGTTTATATAGTTTTACTGAGTCTTCTTTCAAAAATCAGATCGTTTATATTAATTGTAAACCACATTAAAAAGAAATGACTTCCATAAAATAAGTGGTTTTATATGATTAAATATATGGGATATCAAGTATTATGCACAATTGAATTTTTATACATTTCAAATATTTGATGAACCAGGTGGGCAATAATAACCAAAATGTGCAAATATTATTTAGCTAGGCATTACCCATACCATTACCAGGCATTAAGTAGAAGCAGTTAATGGAGAAAATAATGATATTTAGTTAAAACTCTGCAATACTGACAAAGTAAAAAATTGTCACAGCCCAAGAAATATATAAAAATAATGTTTAATTCTCATTCCAAAACAAATATATTGAATGCTTACAAAGAAATGCTTTGTTATAATTTTTCACAGAATCCCATTAACCTAAACATTATCAGCCACTTGATCGGTAAACCTAAGTACTAGCCATTATTTGCACAGTTAAATATTTTAATGAGAAACAGAAAAAAAGAGAATCCATTGTAATCTGAAAACTGTTGGTGGTGAGTTACATGCAAGAAATTGTTTCCTCCTCATACACTTTCCATTTCTAAGTCAAAATTCTCTTGTTCGTCAGCTCGGTTATACATTATTGCATGCAAACCAATCACAAAGAACGAAGCTCCTGAAATAAACAAATATATGAAAATATAGTGGCAGCTTGAAAGACAGTGGCAACATTATGTGTGTGTATGTGTGTGTGTGTGTGTGTGTGTGTATAACAAGTTCTTTCAGTTTCCATCTACCAAATCAACTAACAAGAGTTTGGTCATTATTGTTAAGCAACAAGACAGGTAAGGGTGATTAGGTGATGGTCTAGGGCTTAGGGTTGAGAGACTCCAGACCTTGGAAAAAAAAAAAACTTTGGTCGTCTTGTTGTAGTCGAGGTCTCTTCGTTGGCGGCCTACACTGCTGGGAGGTGGCCCTCGAAGTCACTGGAAATGGGGATCTCCAGGTCCAAATTCTTGAACGGCAGGGTTTGGTCAGTTCAAGGATATCATAGAAGGCATTTGTCCAAGATGTTATGCAGTGTGACTGAAGCTAAATCAAGTAGTTGGGAAGTAAATTTCTCAACTTGATCATAAAGACATTATGATCATAATGCCTTTGTTGGGATCATAAAAGCATTATTTATTATCAGCTTCTCCCACAAGACCATTACTTCTAATGTCTACTGTCATCAGCTGGCTAATTTGCACAAAAAAAAAATCAAAGAATTGAGGCCAGAGACTGCCAACAGGAAAGGGGTAGTGTTCCAGCAAGACAATGCCCCACCACATGTGTCTTTGGCTACCTGAGCACCACATCTGTGCCTACACAGCAATGTGTATATATGTATGTGTATCTATATGTATATGATGGACTCTCCTGTCAAAGATGCCATATGAGTGTTCAGCTTTTGCCAAACCACCTGTACAAATGATTTGTTTCTAGTGATCATATGTATGTACTCTTCATAAGCTCACTCCCTCCATCAAATTGATATTGCTTGAACAGGTGCAGTGTGCCACATGTCAGGTGTTGAAGTGATTGCACAGCAATGTGAGATGAAGTGTACTGCTCAACAGCACAACACACTACCCATTCTAGGAATTAAAACAACAATCTTGTGATTGTGAGTGCAACATTCTAACCATTAGGCCTTGAGGCCTCATGCATGTATGTGTTTATATATATATATATATATATATATATATATATATATAATATGAGGGAATATTATTCCAAACTTACAGGGAAAAAATTCAATTTAGAAATACTAAATCAAATTTCACAAAATATAATATATATATTAACTGCAATTTCTCTAAAACTTTAGATTGGGAAGAATTTTCAATTCAGACAAATTCTTAGATTATTAATCCAAATCACTTGCCATATGATTCTATCATATACACAAAACACTAAATATGCTGGTAAGATTATTTTTGTCTGCCAGCAATATAATGTTTTTTAAATATAGCATGTCTATATGAGCTGGTATATCAGAGTGAATAGTGCCACAAATTTGCCTATCACAATATATTAACATTAAGTATGACCATTTCAATCTAATACTGCTTCTATTGCATATAATGAATTTTTATTCAGCTGGGCAGCTATTTGCAATATCAGTGAATGTTTATTCAATGATTTTCCATAACAGTGGTGACAAATTTCTTCTTGGTATGCAATTGGTTGCAAGTACATGCTACAGACAAATCCCAATGAAGCAGAAATGCATCTAGCATTTTCTCTGGCAGCTGCCAGTATGATTTTCACCTGCTCTTAATATATTTTTCTGTTTTAAAACACAGCATGTCCACATGAGATATTATCTCATGATGCATACTGCAGTAAACTTGCCTATCATTATGGATCAAAATTAAGTGCAATAAACAAATAGATACATCATACTTAGAAAATTGTAGTCAAGGCCAGTGTGGGTGACATTTAAAAGGCACTTGTGAAGGTGACACATAAAAATTACCTGTGCCGGTGATACGTTAAAGGCACCGTGCCAGTGACATGTACAAGACACCCAGTATATCCTGTAGAGTGACTGACATTAGGAAGGGCATTTAGCCATAGAAACCAAGCCAAAACAGACTGGAGCCTAGTGCAGCTCTTTGGCTTACCAGTTCCAATCAAACCGCCTTACCCATGTCAGCATGGAAAATGGACACAAAATGATGATGATAATGCTAAAATATTGATTTTAGTGTCACAAATTTATAGAATTGGGAAATAGAATTACAATGTTCATACTCTCTTAAGCTGAAACCACAACAATATTTGTATACTTATAGAATAAAGAAACTACAATTTATTATGCAACATTTTTCTGCAATAAATAGTAAGATGGAAAAGAAAAATAATACACACCAATAACCCAGAAAACAGCCGAACCAGCTCCAGCTACCCAAAAAAGTGGGAAAGATAAAACTCCAACACCAGCATACTGTTGGCCTAAACTCAGTTCATGACCTGTAAACAAAGAAACAAGTTATCAATAACAAAATATATCATTTATATATATTATTATGTAATTTCCCTTTATGACACATAGTTCATATAAGACATAATTTCTTATTTAGGTACAGGCATGGAGTGTGGTTAACAAGCTTACTTTTCAACCATATCATCTCAGTATTCTATGGTTGGATACTTTTCCTGTGACCAGCTCTTGTTTTTCAAGCACAGTTCTTTCAGTCCCACTGCAGGACAGCTTGGGCAAGTGCCTTCTACTATAGCCCCAGGTCTACAAAAGCCTTGTGAGTCGATTTGGAAGGTAGAATTGAAAAATTGGTTGCAAAACTAATGAGTCAGTCTGCATTCAATGTCAAAAGGACAGATAGTGAAGAATAGATATTAGAAAAGCTAAGTAAAGGATGTAGAAAAATGGAAATAAAACAAAATTCTGACCTATGAATATAATAAAAGTTAACAAATAGGCACAGGTATGACAGTCTGGATTAAGGAGTTCACTTTACAGCCATGTAGTTTCTACTTCAGTCCCACTGTGTGGTACTTTGTGCCCCAGGCCACATGGTTTTGGATTCAGTCCCACTATGTGGTATCCTGGGCACGTGACTCCCATTACACTGTACAGTTAACCATTATATTAACAAAAAGAATGATATAATTATTTTGTTACATACCCATGATTGTACGTTTTTTCTCTTGGTTTTTCAAACTGATGATGTAACAGGCACCAAGACAGGCAGCTAGTGCTATTAACAGCAATGGTGATGTCAGGCTGAAGGAAATAAAAATTATTGGCAAAATACTCAACTGAAATCCATATACAGCAACAACAAAAGGAAATTACATCAACAACAATTATTATAAACACTGTCAAGTTTAATAAACTTCCTACTTCTGGTGAAGCAAAAGAAAATACATCAGTTATTTTAATCTTTTAACAAATTGATGACTCTAGGACTTAGATGGGAGACTTTTTGATGAGATAGAAATAACATGAAAAACTTAAACCTTCAATTAATTGCTAAACTGGTGCTAAGTAGTGGCATTCATATTCTGATAGATTAGAAACCTTTTAAAGATAACTAGGTTAATTATTAAATTATCATTTTTGTGTTAGAAATAATAAAGAGACAATCTCTTCAAGATTATATTTAGTTTCTATATAGACATTCAGGTATTTTATATTACAGAATTTTAAACAACAAATAAGTGCAGACATAGCTGTGTGTTTAAGGAGTTTTCTTCCAAACCAGATGGTTCTAGGTTCTGTCTCACTGCTTAGCACCTTGGGCAAGTATCTTCTACAATATAGCCTTAGGCTAACTAAAGCTTTGTCAGTGTATTTGGTAGATGGAAACTGTAAAGAAGCCTGTCATATGTTTATGTATTTGAGTCTCCTTGTCTTGACATCATGTGACAGTTGTAAAACTCGCATAATCATCACAAAAGTAGTGCCATCCCATTTCCAAGCTTCCATGAAAACATGTTCAACCATGGGGAAATACTATTTTGCTTGGAAACAGGTAAGAGTAACAGGAAGAACTTCTAGTCATAGAAAATCTGCCTTG
Source organism: Octopus sinensis (assembly GCF_006345805.1). Taxonomy (NCBI): domain Eukaryota; kingdom Metazoa; phylum Mollusca; class Cephalopoda; order Octopoda; family Octopodidae; genus Octopus; species Octopus sinensis. The sequence goes on along the minus strand of NC_043001.1, from coordinate 89,867,505 downwards.
ATGAATTCTGACTGAGCTATTCAAGCATGGAAAAGTGGACATTAAAACAACGGTGGTGGTGATGATGATGTGACTCATTTTGTATCTCTTAAAACTGATTCTGTTATTTTTCTGTAGATGCATAAGCCAGTTTTGTCTCCAAAATGGTTCAAATTCTCTCTTTTTTTTTTTTTTGGTTTATTTTAATAGCTTGTTTGATCTGGTAAAAGAGGTTTAAGCATATGGCCTTCAAAGGCCCTCCAAGACCATTAAGATCCAATACAGTTGAACCACTGCAAGACAGAAATTCCAGAAGTCTGATGTTCTGGATAAGACAAATTCAGAATATTGGTCAGCACAGCCTAGGGAGACAGACACAGTATGGGTGCAAGGGACGAGTGGATCACATAAGACTAGATGGAAGTAGAATGAAATCAGCCAGATCTAAGGAGCAGAAGACATTGTAATTGATGATAGGAAAGACAGTGATAGGAGATGACATGTCTATAGGTTGAATAATTCCATGCCTATCAATGTGGCTTTAAGTGAAACACCATCTACTAAACATCAAGTTGGAACTTTACATTGGTAAAATACAGCTCACAAAGTTTTCATATACACCATAAGAAATAAGATAGATTGTATGATGCCTGTATGCGAACAGCCATGCTATATGGCAATGAAACATGGTCTGTGACTGCCGAGTACATGCGTAGGCTTGAAAGAAATGAAGCTAGTATGCTTCACTGGATATGCAATGCCAGTGTGCATGTATAACAGAGTGTAAGCGTCCTGAGAGAAAAGTTGGGCATAAGAGGCATGAGATGTATGCAAGAGAGACGACTGCATAGGTATGGTCATGTGATGCTTATGGATGTGGACAGCTATGTGAAGAAGTGCTGATCTCTAACAGTGGAGGGAAGTTGTGGAGGAGGTAAACCCAGGAAGAAATGGGATAAGGTATGAAGCATGATCTTCAAATGTTGGGCCGCATGGAGGCAAAGACTAGTGTGGCTGTTGTCTAGTGTGACATAGTTGTGACAAAGACTAGTGTGACATAGTAGTGGCTGTTCTATCACATAACTGGCACCCATGCCAATGGCATGTAAAAAGCACCTTTTGAGTATTGGGCCTCACATAAGCAATGTGGCTGATGCCAGTATCACATAACTAGCACCAGGCTGGTGGCACATAAAAAGCACCTTTCAAGCACTGAACCTCACAGAGTCAATGACAAATGACCAAGACCTTTGGCAATATGCTGTGCTTGAGAAAAAGACCGATCAAGCCAAGTGAGATTGTAATCATGGCAGATACTGATGTCACACAACTGGCATTGTGCCAGTGGAATGCAAAAGCACCCACTACACTCTCAGAGAGGTTGGCATTAGGAAAGGCATCCAGCCATAGAAACTATGCCATATCATACTGGAGGCTGGTGCAGCCCCTCAGATTACAAGTCCTGGTCAAACTGTCCAACCAATGCCAGCATGGACAACAGACATTAAATGACAATGATGATGATGATGATGAATAAAGGTACTTCACTGATTTTTCAGGCACTGATGGTCCAGAACCTCTTATAACCAGCACTAATTTACAAGCAGGAACTTCAAATTCTCGTGGCTGCCCCAATCAAATTCTCGTAGATGCATGATATAGTATTGATAAACTTATATCATTTATACTAATGTACAAGTACTTATATTTCATTTAAGTACATAAGTAAATTTAATATTTGTTTAATTTAGAGTATGAGCACCCATGACTCAGAAAAATCAGTCATATGGAATGGTTTTGGAAGCAAAGGTGCCAGAAAGTTGATGTTGTACCAGTATTCTGAGAGAGCAGGGAGGGAAAAAAAAAATCACTTACATACAAACGATGATTAAACCAATAAACACGAACAAGTAATTGCTTTGGAAATCTTCAATGTTTTTCATTGTGTGTTTGGGCACCTCAGCAAGATTCTTAGGAATTCGAAATTTAGAAGTGTTCAGGAACTCGCCCCATGGTTTAATGGTTTCTCGTTTCTTTTGAAACCACTCCCGTGCAGCAACACTTGACAATGTCACAGACATTTTGGACCTGCAATAAAAGGAAAGGTGGCATTTAGTAACATAAATAACAAAGAAGAGAATCTTCTTAAACAAATCATAGAATTTCTTTCTTGGATACTTTTGTATAAAGTTCTTATGTAAACTTGTGTTGAAACATTGTATCTTAGTTGTTATTTATTAAAAGAATTGAATGATTTACAGAGTATGTTTAATTAATCAATATGAAAACATTGTTATTTGGTTGGTTAAGAAGTTTACTTCACAACTATTTGGTGTCAAATTCAGTCCCACTGCGTGGCACACCTTGGGTGTCTTCTACAATAGACCCAGGTTGATCAAAGCCTTGTGAGTAGATTTGTTAGACAGAGACTGAAAGAAGCCCATCATGCTTGGGTGTGTTAGTGCCTCTTTGTCTTGACATCATACAGTAGTTGTAAGTGTCACTGCCATACATGTAGTGTCATTAACGTTTTTGCTAACATTTCTGCCAGCTCGCCACCTTCAATTAAAACATGTCTGAAATGACACCTTGCTTGGAAACAGTTAAAGTGACAGGAAGAGCACCCAGCTGTAAAAAAATATCTACCTCAATGAACTCCAAATCATGACAGCATTTGGACATTAAAATAATGATATTGATGATAATTTTATCAGGGATGTTATTTATATTTGTAAACTAATGTTTATGAAAGATAACCTTAGCATGTTATGTAGAAACTCACATCAAAATCACAACTATCTGGAATTAATAATAATAATAAATTAATTAATGATTGAGTACACTGTTAAGGTGCACTTTGATTTTCTAACTAATTCAAAATCTTGAGTTTTCTGAAGTATCACAGAAGGTAAGTTCATTTTTATTGGTAAGGGGACAAAGATGGAGTGGGAGATTGACACGTGGTAGGATTTTGGAAATTACAGGTTGGAGTGTGATGTGAAGACTATGTGGGTGCATATTTCAACACAAACACATGGCTACTGTTTGAGGACAGTCGATCACATATGCTCAAAACACACACCCTCATAACTCATAACAGTAGATGCAGGATTCCAAAACAGAGAAAAGTGTTCATCAGGAGAATAAAAAGAACTAAAACATCAATACTGTAAAATACCACCATCAGCAGCAGCCCCAATCAAGAACATTAACAACCTTGGAATAAAAGAAGGAACTGTATGACTGTATGAGAATTCTCATAAATGACCAAAGAGCCGCAGAAGAAGCCTGGGCTATTAAAAACACCAAGAATAATCCTAAGGTTTTTTCACCCTTTTGCAAAAACACATAGAACCAGTTTCCTCTATCAGCCCACTGGTTGATGGAAATGGCATCCTTCACAGTAATGCCAAAGACATGGCTGAGGTCCTGCAAAGTCAATACTGCTCTGCTTTCAGTGACCCTGATTCAGTTGATTCAAGCAGCTTTGCTTCTTTGAATCCTCAGCATGTCCTTCTGACATAATCTTCAATGCTACTGACAGACATCCTAGTAGCAATAAAAGAAATCAAATCTGATTCAGCAGTGGGTCTGGACAGGTTTCCTACCAGAGTGCTGAAGGAATGCAGACAGCAACTTGCAGCTCCTCTTGCAAATCTCTGGAGGAAATCACTAGATGTCAGTTTTATCCTTCAAAACCTTCTCTCACAGTCAGTCATTCATATCTTTAAAAAAGAGAATTAAATCGCTCTCAGTAAACTACCATCCAATCTTACTCACCTCACATATCAAAATATTTGAGAGTGTGCTGAAATCAAGAATAATAGCCTTCCTAGAGCAAAATCATCTTCTAAATTGCAACCAGCATGACTTTCGTGGTGGGAGGTACTGTCTAACACAGCTCCTCCACCACTTTGATGACATCTTAAATACACTGAGGGCTCCAACACCAATGTCATATACCTTGATTTCAGCAAGGCCTTTGACAGAGTTGACCACAATTTACTGTTAAGGAAACTATCCAACACTGGAGTCAGTGGAAAGCTATTTCAGTAGATTAAGTATTTCCTAACAAACAGGAGCCAGCATGTTGTGGTTGATGGCATCCACTGAAGACCAGCAAAAGTCATCAGCTGAGTCCTGCAGGGTACTGTGTTGAGTCCACTTCTTTTTATTGTCTATATCAATGACATTGCAGATTCCACTGAACATAGCACTATTAAAATATTTGCATATAACTCTAAGCTTCAGAAAATCATTAAAGGAGCACATGATCGAATGATGCTTCAATTGGACCTATGCATAGTAACTCAGTGGACACAAAAAAACAATATGCAACTGAATGAAGGAAAATTTGAGCTCATCCACTTTGGGAAAGAAGGTACACTCAAAACAACCATGTACACTACCGTCACAAGACCTTCTTGGACGAGTGGATAATATGAGAGACTTAGGTATAATTGTCAACAGCAACCTTAGCTGGAGTGTGCACAACAACAAAAGACTCAATGTTGCCCGCAGAATGTGCTCATGGATCCTTTTCAATCAAGGTGTCATGAAACCATCATCCTTCTCTTCTCCACATTTGCTAGGCTCCACCTCGAATACTGTTGCCCATTGTGGTACCCCTACAAAAAACAAGACATAGTGAGGTTCAAAGCACCACAAAAATCAGTCACTAAAAAAATAAGTGGCATGACGGGACTTGATTATTGGGCTCAACCTAAATAGCTGAAACTCTATTCTTTGCAACATCACCATGAACAATACATTATTTACACTAAGTGGAAAATATTTCACCAATATTATCAAAATGTTATTGGTATTATGTTTACAATTCACCCAAGACTAGGCCCCCATGCAATGTTTTCCCTATAAATGTCGAGATCACATCACATAAGAACATTGCAGCACAATTTCTTCACTGCAAATGGTCCTGCTCTTTTAAATGTTATCTCAAAATAAATTAAAGTAGAAAAAGACCTGGGAGTGATTTCTCAAGCACTGCATATCACAAACCATCTCAATCCTTTGTAATCTCTTTCAGCATCCTCATATCAGCCTTTACTACCTCATGCTACATCTTCCTGGATCTAATTCAGACAGATACTTACATATATAGTTAATCCAAACATGAACAAAGAGAAAACACAACACGAGGACATGGAATAAGTACAGTGTTATTGGACGCTCAGGAAAGGAAAGAAAGAAGGAGGATTTCACATTTCGAGTGGAGCTCTTCATCAGAAATATAGAGAAAGTCCAAAGAAAGGAAGATGGAGAAAGAAAATCGCCAACGATACACATGCGGTCACATTACAAACATACATATACATACTTTTTTGGAACTGTGAATCTTGAAGCACATAAAGCAAAAATAGCAAGTAAATACCAGTTTGAAAAACCATTTTGAATAGAAAATTATCATTATCTTGTTACATCTGCTTTCCATGCTGACATGGAAGGCAGATGTTTTGACAGGGTCCAATATGTCAGTGTAGTATATCTTACTTCAATGTTCTAGTTTTGGCATGGTTTCTACAGTTGCTCTTCCAAATGTCAACCAGTGTATACTGGGTGCTTTTCCATGGTATCAGTACTAGTGAGGTTGCCTTGTAATTTGTAAGACTAAAGAGACCGCTTGACAGACAGGGAGAATAGGAGATAAGGTGGTCACTTTAAAAAAAGTGTTGAAATGTTTAAGTACAATATTAGGAAGCAGGGGCAAGCTTATTGATATGGAGATCCATGGTTACTTCACATTTTACATGAGAAGGTGGGGGAAGCTGGAGTGGAGCCCAAAGTGAGGTAAATACAGTGATGACAAAGTGCCAGAAAGTAATATGTCAAGAGATGTACAGATATAGAAGAATCAGGGAGAATGGTGAGTAAGGTTGTAAGAGTGTGGGAAGAGAGTGAAAGATGGATACAAACATGAAAACGTTCAGATGTATGTAGGGGAGTAATGTAGTGAATGGGTGAACAGAGATGGGGTGACAAATATGAGGGATGATGAGAAGGATGAGGGGGTGTATACCAATTAGGAGTAGCAGAGGAGAGGGAGTGATGGCTGGCAGTATAGAGATGGTGATATGGAATGGTATATAGTAATAGGTTCTGCTTTCATTTCCTACAGCCTCAGAATAATACAGTAGATAGAAAAGTGATCAAGGGATGAGTAATAGGGTTAAAGTTGTGGATGATGGTGGGGAAAGATGCATACTAACAAGGGTGTTCAGGGGTAAGAATGAAGAAAGGATGTCAATAGGAAGTGACCCAGGAGAAGGTCCCAGTTGTCTGGGTGACAGGAAGGGAACAAAGAAGAAAGAACTATAGACTTGTCACTGTTTCAGTCATGTGCACAGACATTATGCTTTGAGTGCGTCACTCAGAATGTGCTAGTATGGTTGGGCAGGACTTCTCAAGCACTGCATATCACAAATCTCAATCATTTGTAACATCTTACATGAGGCTCACCATCCTCACATCAGTCGTGTTCAACATCTTCACATCATGCTCATGTTTTGAGTTCAATGCTTTGTGAAAGTTTATAAATTGTTAACAACATACAATTCTCATTAGTAAATGAAAACTCAAAACCCAATCAACTTGGCTGAAATAGTTTATCTATTACCCTAAAACACTTCAATTACCAGAATGCAAATATCTAGATAGATTTCACTAATTAGATCAATACATACAACATAGGAGATGATGTGTGCGTGTTCAGCTTTTGCCAAATGACCAGTACAAATGATTTGTTTATAGTGATCAAATGTATGTGCTGGACATTACATCACTTAGTCCATCAAATTTATGTGGCCTGGATAGGTGCATGGTGTACCACACCTCAGGTGTCAACATGACTGCAGAGCAACATGAAATGAAGTGTTTTTCTCAAGAACACAACACACCACCTAGGAATTGAAACCATGATCTCATGATTGTGAAATTAATACCCTAACCATTAGGCCATACATCCACTTTAATATATATATATATATAAACCTCAAAAAGGAGGCTGGGTGGCAGGTATACATAGCCAAGGGCGAAGCAGAAAAGAAGTTTGCCAGTGTGCAGTGATGTGAGGACCAAAGAACTGAAGTATTTCAGATTGCAAGACAGTGTGTGAGAGAAAATTGCAATGTCACAGGAGAGAAATGTATCCACATGGATTTTGGTGCACATGCTTTTAATGATTTGGAAAAGAAAGAAGATTGGAGAAGCATTATGAAAGACAGCTGAACATGGAGAATGAATGGGAGGAGGAGAGCCTGCCAAATGTTGACCCAGTAAGGGGACTAGCTATCCGAATAGACAACTCCCTAGTAGATAAAGCAATTAAGGTTATGAAGCCTGGAAAAGCCCCCGGACCATCAAGAATCACTGCTGAGATGCTTAAAACATTTGGTGGTGCGGGCTATGGCCTAGTCACCTGCATTGTAAACCAGGTAGTTTGTGATGGAGTCATACCCAATGACTGGCATAGCTGCACCATAGTCAACTGCTAGGTCATAGCCTATCTCATTAGGGAGAGAGTCTACTTAGATGAGATGCAGTTTGGTTTTGTGCCAGGTAGAAGCATCACTGATGCTATATTCCTGGTGCAGCAACTGCAGGAGAGATAACTAGCTAAGGATAAACCCTTGTACTTAGCTTTTGTGGACTTGGAGAAAGCCTTTGACAGGGTCCCCTGTTCCCTTATCTGGTAAGTGATGCAGAAACTGGGGATTGATGAATGGTTAATAAGAGCTGTACAGGCCCTATACAGAGAGGTCAGTAGTAAGGTTAGGATTAGCAATGAGTATAGTGAAGAATTCCGGGTAGAAGTAGGGTCCACCAAGGATCAACCCTCAGTCCCCTTTTATTCATCATAGTCCTCCAGGCAATAACAGAGGAATTCAAGACAGATTTACCCTGGGAGCTCCTCTATGCTGATGCAGCAGATGCACAGGGGCAATAAACACCACAGATGCTCAGAAAACAGAAGTAGTTGATAACTTCCGCTACCTAGGTAACCAAGTTAGTAGTGGAGGTGAATGCTCAGAGAGTGTTACCACTAGAATAAGAATAGCCTGGGCAAAGTTTAGAAAGCTTCTATCCCTACTGGTGACAAAGGGCCTCTCGCTCAAAGAGCGAGTGAAAGGTAGATTGTACGAAGCATGTGTGCGAACTGCCATGCTTCACAGCAGTGAAACAAGGACCGTGACTGCTGAGGACATGCATAGGCTCTCCAAAGAAATGAAGCTAGCATGATCTGCTGGATGTGTAATGTCAGTGTGCACACACGACAGAGTGTAAGTGCCCTGAGAATGCTGCACATAAGAAGCATCGGATGTGGCATGCAAGAGAGATGTTTGCACTGGTATGGTCATGTACTACAGATGGATGAGGAGAGCTGCGTGAAGAAGTGCCACTCCCAAACAGTTGAAGGAATCCAGGGTAGAGGTAGACCCAGGAAGACATGGGATGCGGTGGTGAAGCATGACCTTCGAACATTGGGCCTCACAGAAGCAATGATAAAAGACTGAGACCTCTGGAGATATATATGTTGTGACTGTGAAGATGGCTGTATCCTACACCAGTTCCGCATAACCAGCCCCAGCACATTCTAAAATACCTTGGATCGTAGGGAAACCTGCTGCATTTGAGGAGACCTATTGAGTCAAGTACATCAACATCAAAATGAAAATCAAATGGAAATTGTAGGGCGATTCTTTCTTGTATATTTTCTTGTCTTGGGATTCATGGTCAAACGGCTGGTTGGAATTGCACAAAAAATTACACAAATGTATAGACTGATCCGGTGGTGTTGCTGGGCTTTGTATTTTTTTCATAGCTCCCATGGTTACCAAGATAATCTCCATATATACAAACAGCAAAATGTCTGTGTGCGTGTCCTTTATACAAATCCACAATTTTTCATTTAGAGGGCTCACACTTTCTATGGTCATTCAAAACCGTCCAAGGGTGGTCGTGCAGATCTTTACATTTCCCCAGTCACCCCCGTAAAACCATTAAAAAATCAATAGAAGTGACTTTTTTGTGAATTTTCTATCCAAAACCCAATCAAAATGCCCGAAACTTGGTATGCCAATTGAATGCCAGCTAGCTGTATGTGATTGGTCAGAGAGTTGGACAGTACTTGCGTGTATGTGCGCATGCACGCAGCTGTATATGCATGCACTAGCACTATGACCCGGCGTTGCTGGGTCATAGTGCTAGTCTACTATAATAATACTATAATATGAATGAGAAAGGAAGGGATGATAGATGAATAAGGATGAAAGAGGTGATGTCATACTTGGTAGTGGGATGATGAAAATTCTATGCTGAAAAAGTAAATCAAACAGCGTTTCAACTGTGTGAATATATGTGTGTGTATGTAAAAGGGAGGGAGTGTAAGTGTGTGTGTGCATGTGCGTGTGTGTAATGGAAGTGGGATGGTTAACAGTCAACACTGAAAAGAAAAATCAAACAGCGTTTCAACTATGTGTATTTGGTATTTACTTAGCAGCTCTTGTATTTAGTCATGGCCAGCCTTACGTGGCCTTAACTCGAACAAGAAGGAAGGAAAGCTTAAAAATCCTTTTCAAGGAAACAAACAATCAAAGAATGTTAGTTGTGGATAGATTTTTCATAAGTTTGGTAATAAAAGGATTATTAAACCAAAATTTTGGTTTTGTACCTTATCTGCTATAATAATACTCTTGTGATTTTCTCTGTCACAACATATGAATGAGAATAGAAGGAATGATAGATAAATAAAGAAGGAAGGAGTGATGGCAAACTTTGTAGTGAGATGATGGAAACTGTATCGTGAAAAAGATAAATCAAGCAGCGTTCCAACTCTGTGTGAGTTTATGCATGTATATGTAAAAGGGAGGTATGTGAATGCGTGTGTGTGTGTGTGTGTGCAATTGAAGTGGGATGGTGAACATTCAACGCTGAAAAGAAAAATCAAACAGCGTTTCAACTCTGTATTTGGTATATACTTGCCAGCTCCCGTATTTAGTAATGGCTGGCTTTATGTAGCCTTAAGTCAGACAAGAAGGAAGGAAAACTTGAAAATTCTTTTGAAGGAAACAAGCAGTCAAAGGATGTTAGTTGCGGATAGATTTTTCACATAAAAGTTTACAAATAAAAGAATTATTAAATCAACATCTTGGTTTTGTACCTTATTTATATATAAAATACTACAATTAGTTGTTATTTTTTATGGCAACAGGGCCCAGCTAGTGTGTATATATATATATACTCACGGAGTGTTTGGCGTTAGGAAGGGCATCCAGCTGTAGAAACACTGCCAGATAAGACTGGAGCCTGGTGCAGCCTTCTGGCTTCCCAGATCCCCGGTCGAACCGTCCAACCCATGCTAGCATGGAGAACGGACGTTAAACGATGATGATGATGATGATATATATATATATATATATATATATATATATATATATATATATATATACATATGATCATTTAATGTCCACTTTTCTATGCTCAGGTGGAATTTGCAGAAGCAGATTTTCCACAACCATATACTCTTCCTGTTACCAACCCTCACTTGTTTCCAAGCAAGAAAATAATTCCAATGTTTTCCATGGAAGGCTGAAAAAACCATACTACTTGTATGACAACACACATACACACACAATGCTGATGCTCCAAAGAATGCACCTAGTATACTCAGTAAATAGTGGTCAGCATAACAAAGGTCATCCATCCAAACTAAAGAAGCCATGCCAAAGCAGATACTGGCACTTTCAGGTGTTCTTAAAAATGAAAATGCTCGTTTAATTAATAAAAAAATAATAGTTATTGATAGAATTACATCATGAAAGAGTGTTTAGTAATCTAAAAAACACAATACAATCCCACTCTGTTAATTCACTTTTGAAATACTTCTTGAGATTCCACCAAATTGCAGTAGAACTGTGTTGGTAACCAAGACACAGTTATGCAGTGAATATTTCAATGCCACAAGAAATATATGAATAGTGAAATCCAGAAAATATTTTGTGTGTTTATAGAAAGCTAAAATAGTTATTCCACAATGAAACTGCTTGAGTTTTAGCACAGTCACAGATCAAATAACTTGCTAGGAAAGTTCAATTCTAAATATTGATATATCATCAGCATCCCTGCATACTTATACAAGTGATCCATTTTTCTGAAAGATATGAGGAAACAAAGTTGGGGGTGGGAGGCACAATTGTGTAGGTATAGCCTTCTAAAAAACACAAGGAAGCAAAGTTGGTGGGGGCACACTTGTGTAGGTAAGCCATTTTATCTACAAATATAATTTAGCAGGTGTTGTGAATCACATCTGTATACTTACAAATTTGTAAGGTGTGAAGGTGTTTGTGTGTGGAGTCTCAGTTGAACAATCAGAATTAGTACACAATACATTAGTATATATACGTTTCTTTTATTTTTACTTGAAGTTTCAAAAATGACTCAAGGATCAAGAGTTTCATGCTTGGTACTTTCTCAGCCCTTTAGTTTCTTTTGTCAGTTAAAATAGAACAAACAAAAGAAACAGGTGGAATTTTGGTTTAAGCAGCCCATATAACCCCTCCTAACTTTTTTAATTTTTTAGAATTTCAGAAAATTTTTGTGAATTTGTATAGGCACAGGAGTGGTTGTGTGGTAAGTAGCTTGCTTACCAACCACATGGTTCCGGGTTCAGTCCCACTGTTGACATACACCTTGGGCAAGTGATTTCTACTATAGCCTCGGACCGACCAAAGCCTTGTGAGTGGATTTGGTAGATGGAAACTGAAAGAAGCCAGTCGTATGTATGTATGTATGTATGTATGTATATATATATATATATATATATATATATACACACATGCACACACATGTATGTTTGTGAGTTTGTGTTTTTCCCCCCAATATTGCTTGACAACCGATGCTGGTGTGTTTACGTTCCTGTTATTTAGCAGTTCAGCAAATGAGACTGATAGAATGAGTACCAGGCTTATAAAAAATTTTTCCTGGGGTTGATTTTGCTCGACTAAAGGCAGTGCTCCAGCATGGCGACAGTTAAATGAATGAAACAAATAAAAGAATAAAAGAATTGTGTTCAACACCCAAGAATTCATACGATTATGCAAAATATATCGTTTTGTGTGTGATTTAAGGGTGATTTAGCTGCTATATTTAGCACGTCTCTAGACTACCTGATACCCACTTCGTTTCTTTTCCATTCTGACATGTATCAACGTTTATCAATATTTTTCTTCCCATAAATACATTTAGCAGAATGATGATGCACCCAAAGTTAGTCCATTCCTAGAATTTAAGCAAAAAATTCAAACTGTCTGTATTTTAAACTCAGATTAAAAAAAAAAGAATTAAAAAAAAGAGTGGAACTTGAGGCAGGGATGGGGTAAAAAAGAAAATTTTGAAAATTTTTTCATAACGTATGAATTCCCGTGTGTAGAATGCAACAGATTCACAAAAATTTTCTGAAAATTTCAAAAAATAAAAAGTGATCAAGTTGGAAAACCAGAATTCTGCCAAACAGAATTCAACAGTAAAGAATAACTCTCAGTCAATCACTTACATTGCTTTTAAGCTTTGTCTAATATAATAATCAGTCTAATATAATATATGGAATCCGGCTGACTCCATAAGTAAATTAAAAATATTCCGGGCCGATCCAGACCCACAATCCTGAAATTTTGGATTCCTAAGTTTACATGACTGTCATTGCTTTTGGCGATCTTTTACGTGACTTTTTGCGACAAATTTTTTTGTTCGATAACAATTTTTATAATCTAAAAGCTAACTCCGTGAATAAATTAAAAACATTCTGTGGGATGACGTCAGCAGCTGGGTGAGCTGATTGGAAGTTGGGGCTGACCAGAAGGGGGCAGCCGGGACGCACGCGCAGCGAGGATTTCGGCTTTTCGAACCAGGGTCGTCGAGGTGTTAAGACGGGTGAAGACGTTGCTAAGGTTGGGTGAAGCAGCTGCTATCTCTAGCGTTTGGGTCGGGTTGTGTCGAAGGATCCGTTACCACTGAAGGGTCTCCATCAGAGAGAAGAGAAGGTAGGTACCTTTATATTCGAATCTCTCGCACACACCACAAGCTATTTCGGTACTCCACATAAGTCGTCACCACGATGTCTGCGAAAATCAGGATCGCCAGCGACATCATCAGACCCTTCAATGGTGAAAGCAATGTAGTGACCTGGATTCGTAAAATCAGGCTGGTGGCAAGACTGCAAGGTATAAGCGATGTGGAAAGTCTTATGGCACTGTATTTGAAGGGAGCGCGTTAACGCTATACCTTGAGATGGAGGAGGAGGAACGCCTGAGCAAGGAAAAGATAGAGCAACGTTTGCGGGATACCTACACAGAATGTGAATACACAGCTTTTGCTAAGCTGGGTACAATCAGATGGACAGGAGGACAAGTGGACGAGTACGTGGCAGAAGTTAGAAGGTTAGTGACGCTGGCTGGGTTTACGGGAGAAGGGCTGGAGAGAGCAGCGCGGCTGGCGTTTGTAAATGGGTTCCCCAACGATGTAGGGATTCACCTACAACGATTGCCTGGGATTAAAAAGACGGTGCTGAGCGAACTTGTGACTCAAGCCCGCGTGTTGACGCGACACTCTGGGCGGAAGGCGATAGCAATGGCGATGACGGAGGTGCATAAAGACGGACGACGACCGGAGAAAGACGTACAGAAGCTCACCATGCAACAACAGCGGCTGTTCTCAGGTCGGTGTTTTAGATGTCGGGGGTCGCACATGGCGCGAGACTGTACGCAACCGGTGCCCGTTTGCTATCGATGCAGGCAGACAGGGCACATCGCCCGTGATTGCGACCAGGGAAACGACCGCGGGGAAGTTGCTGCCTCTCGAACTTTCCCCGCAAATGAGTAGAGGCGCTATTGGAGATGCTGCCGTTAATTGACGTGGAGGCCGGGGGGAAGACGTTCAAAGCCTTGTGACTTCAAGGGTGGCGAAGGAATGGAACGGGGCAAGTAGTGTCCAGGCGGGCGACGGCAGCGAAATCTGTTGCAGAGGCAGCAGCAAGGTAGAGATAGTGGTGTGCGGCGCGACGCTAAGGCTGCAGGTAATTGTGGCTGAACGCATGATAGATGGGGTTGATGTGGTGATGGGGATGGACGCCATCAACTGCCTCGGTGGCGTCAGTGTTGTGGGAAATGAGGTCACATTCGGAAGCGTGGGGGCGTCATGCACTGCGAGTCAGGATCACCAGAGAGCAGAGCCTCGCGAGGGACTGCGCCGCATACACCATCGAGGACAAAGACTTTCAGGCGGCGTTCAATGGTCAGCGGTGGACGATAGAGTGGCGATGGAAGGACGAGCCCCCGACGCTGGAAAACAGGGTGAGCTGTTACCAGCATACTCTGAAAGGCCACTCCAGGGTCGAGTTTGAAGACGAGGTGGAGAGGTGGATCGAGGAAGGGGTCCTTGTCCCTTGGAAAGAGGAGGTAGTAGGCGGAGTGCTACCCCTGATGGCGGTGGTGCAGCCTACGAAGGGAAAAGTCAGACCGGTGCTGGACTTCAGGGAGCTAAACCAGCATATATCGTGTCACATGGGAGGTGAGGCGACAGACATTTGTGGCGAGACATTACGTGTGTGGAAACAGTCGACTTGAAATCGGCATACTTGCAGCTCCATGTGAGCGACAAACTGTGGCGATATCAGCTGGTGCGGTACAAAGGCCGGACGTACTGTTTAACCAGGCTGGGTTTCGGGCTGAATTCCGCTCCGAAGATCATGGCAGCAGTGCTTAAGTCCGTCCTAGGGAAAGACGGCAAGATTAGAAAGGCCACCAGCTCCTACATTAACGACATTTTGGTGGACGAAACTGTAGTGCCAGCCAACGAGGTAGTTAGACATCTGGAGAAGTTCGGACTGATTGCGAAGCCACCGGAGTCGATGGAAGGGGGAGCCACGCTGGGGCTGAAGCTGCAAAGAGATAGATCGGATGAATTGGTGTTCTGGAGAGGGAATGAAATCCCAGAGCTGAGTTCCAGCGTCAGCAGGAGAGAGCTGTTCTCAGTATGTGGGAAGTTGGTCGGTCACTACCAGATCGCTGGATGGCTGCACACAGTGTGCAGTTACACCAAGAGACGAGCAGAGGGGGAGAGTTGGGGCGACAAGGTGGGAGAAGGGATGGTGGCGATGATGCAGGAAATCCTAGAGAGGACAAGAGTGGAAGACCCGGTCAGGGGGAACTGGTACGTGCCCAAGATGGAATGCAGGACCGTCTGGTGTGATGCTAGCAGTATAGCGATAGGGGTTGTGTTGGCAATCGAAGGTGCTGCGGTGGAGGACGCGGCCTGGATTCAGAAAGCAGATGACTTCAACCACATCAATGTTGCCGAATTAGACGCGGTGCTGAAAGGGGTGAACTTGGCCCTGAAATGGGGGCTGCGCACAATTGAAATCCAGACGGATTCAGCCACTGTGCTTGGCTGGGTAGGATCGGTGATCACCGGTGAAAGGAGAGTGCGGTCGAAAGATGCCGTGGAGATGTTAGTGAAGCGCCGTCTAGGTGAATTGATCGCTGAGTTCGGACTGAAGCTGAATGTGGTTTTCGTGCCTTCGGAGAAAAACAGGGCGGACATACTGACCAGGGTGAAAAGAGCATGGTTGGAAGAACCGGAGGAGGCCCGGAAAAGGATAGCTGCAGCATGTCGGTTGGATGACTCTGAACTGAAGAGACTGCATGCTATGCATCACCTGGGTGTGGACAGAACCCTTTATCTGGCAAAGAAAATTGATGCTGACGTCACTAGAAGCATCCGGAAGGTGGTCGGGAGCTGCGACAGGTGTCAGTCCATCGACCCTGCTCCGTGTGGGCATGAACAGGGAAGCCTTCCGGTGGAGCAGAACTGAAAAAGGCTAGCTGTGGATGTGACACACTACCATCAGGGAATGTACCTTTCCATGGTCAACTGCGGGCCAGGCTGGCTGGCCATTTGGAGGGTTTTGAGAACGGGCACTGCTGACGAGATCGCGCAGATCTTGAACAGGATATTTTTAGAGAGAGGTCCCGTAGAAGAACTGCTGATGGACAATGGGGCAGGGTTTCGTTCGGAAGCATTGAGGCTTATGCTTGATCGGTGGAAGGTGCGTCGCTTGTTCAGAGCAGCGTATAGGCCGAGCGGTAACAGGATCTTAGAGAGGCACCATCGGACAGTCAAGGCCATAGTGGAAAGAGGGCACATTTCGCCGCTTGAAGCAGTTTTTTGGTACAACTTGTCTCCCCGATCCGGACAAGCTGAGGAATCTGTGCCGCAGAGAGCTGTATTTAAATATGAATGGAGGCACTCAAGCAAAGCGCCGGAAGGCCACGAGGAAGAGAAGGGACCCGTTTGCCTGAAAATAGGGGAGGAAGTCTCGATTAAGCCACCAAAGGCGTGCTGTACGTCTCAATGGAGCAGAGGAACGATGACGGCGGTCAATTTCAGAAACAACGTCTCCGTGGATGGAATGCCGCAACACGTCTTGGACCATCGCAGGATTGTCGCTTCGACGGACGATTCTGGAGAGGGGGAGAACGAGGTGCCCAGCTTGAGAGGATCTCGATGCGCCAAGCGCCCTCTTGGTTGGATGGTGGACTACGACATGGGGCAGAGAGATTGTGATCTTTAAGATCAGGGTGGCGTGTGGGATGACGTCAGCAGCTGGGTGAGCTGACCGGGAGGGGGCAGCTGGGATGCGCACGCAGCGAGCGGGGATTTCGGCTTTTCGAACCAGGGTCGTCAAGGTGTTAAGACGGGTGAAGACGTTGCTAAGGCTGGGTGAAGCAGCTGCTATCTCAGGCTGTGTCGAAGGATCAGTTACAACTGAAGGGTCTCCATCAGAGAGAAGAGAAGGTAGGTGCCTTTATATTCGAATCTCTCGCACACACCACACATTCCAAGCTGAATCTGGATCTGCAATCCTGAAATTTGGGATTCCTGTGTTTACATTACTACGATTGTTTTCGGCGATTCTTTTTTACATGATTTTTTGCAACGAATATGATCATCATTGATATATGACTCTGGAGGAAGCAATTGCAACAAATTCTCCAAAACAAGTCAGAGATCTGTTTGCAGATCTACCCATTCAGGGTCAGTTACTAAAAGCTACATACTAGCTTTTAAGCTAGTATATATATATATATATATATATATATATATATATACACACACACACACACATCATCAGGAGACGTATTCATTTTGGGTGTGTTAAATAAACACTGCCAAAGATGGTAAAATTTCTACATAAGAATTCTATTCTTCCAGTCAGCGAAATATTATCTAGACGTGGTTTGGGTAAATTATATAAATCTGCGTGCATAAAATATATTCAGAAAAAGTTTTGCTTAAATAAGATAAGTTATATGATCGCAGACATATAAGTGGTTTATGTATGTATATATGGGGTGGGGATAGAATGTGTGTTTGTGACACCAAACCACACACGTTTTTTTACCTCAATATTTACAAGCTATTTATAGCATATCTGCTTCAATATCCAATGTTTCATATTCTCTCGATATCCAATATTTCATATTCTCTCAAAGCTTATAAATTCTTATGAAATTAGCAATGTATATATATACACACGTTAATGGGTTGACTGCTATATAATTTAGGTGCGTAAAATATACTCACAAAATAAAGTATTGTTTAAATAAGCTACATGCTCACAAACATGCTTATCGATTATTTATATATAGTACATACACATACGCGCGCGTTAATAGTTAGACACGAACTGGTTTTTACATGTGACTATTTTTATATTGATTAGTCATCTCTACATTTTGTTTGCTAAAATATTGATATTAAATGTAATCAATATCCATTTTCTTTTTAACGTTTAATAAAACGATTCTTCATGGATTTCGCGTTAGGGATTAGGTTTGGAGTTACGCTGAAAACAGGTGGTGTGCGTATTCTTTACCTCCGCCAATTTCATATAAATTAATTAGAATTTTAACGCAATGTGATTTCAGATTTGATAACACACACCCTCAAAATATAGAGTCAAGTTGAAGTATTATGTTTAGAAATGACTTAGACTTAAAGTTTGTACATTTAATTATGCTAGAATGCTTAGAGTAGTAAGTAGATTGAAAATCCTGTGAAAGCAACTATTATACGCCATTTACACACATACATCTATCTCAATATACATAGGATATGCGAGCTACTACAATTAGTTTCATATCACTATAACTCATACTTAAATTGAGTATATCAAACAATATTTATATCTCATTGGATGAAGTACGTTTGAGTCGAGCCCACCATTAACGGAACAGTACACTATATATATATATATATATATATACATATACACTATATTTATATACACACACACACATACCAACAGGGGAAGAGTTTCATGGAGGGAAGTGTCAAAAAGTAAACAGCTGAACAAAAAAGTTTTCTGGGAATTATTACGACTAATAAATTTGACATGAGAAGGCATAGAGATTACAGTAAATGAAATATTTAAACCGAAAGGTAAAAGTTGAATAAAGAATTTACTCACTGTTTGCCTTTTCTAGTAAGCGACGAATTATTTTTTTCAGCCCCGTCTATATTTCCTTCCAACAAATGCTGTTCATCCATCGTTCAGGTTACGTGTATATATGTGTTACGTCACACCAGATGTTGCTTTCGTCACCACTTCTTGTGTTTTCTTGATTATAACTACAAAAATTGATGTTTTTGTTTAGTAAATTGTTATTTATTGTTTATTATTCAATACATGTATACAGAAGAAAAAGAATCCAAATTCCCTGTTACCTACGCCTCAAGGACAAAATACTCTGAAAAGATCCACTATGGTCCCTTCAACATTAACAAAATGACGATGAGCCAATGAATCAACATAAACATGGACACTCGATTTGCTTAAAATAACAAGAACACAAATCTGGGCCCGAACAAATACCGCATGGCAACTAGTCCGATTTTCTAAAAATTCTGCCGATCCACCGCTCTGTGCTGATTCTCTCTCTCTCTCTAACCTGCCCTAAAAGGGTGAAAGTCAAAGTTGGTTTGAACTCACAATGCAGACAGTCAAAACAAATACTGCGAATACTACCGATCCACTACCTTATTTTTGCTATTGGTGCTGTGAAAGTTCTCACTGTCTAGTCCCGGGTCAGCCCCAATACAGAGGTTTAGTCCCAGGTATATACATGTGGAGACAGCCAAAAGAAGCATTTGACCCAGACTGCCTTCTTTCAACTGTTAAACATGAAGGAGGATCTGTGATGATCTGGGGGGGGGGGGGCTATATCTCGGAAATCCGCTGGCCCAATGGTTTCTCTTCATGGCAGAATTAATAGAAAAGTCTATTTAAGCATTTTATCTGATCAAATTCATCCTATAGTTGCAGAACTGTTTCCAGAGAGAAACACAATCTTTCAGGATGATAATGCACCAATCCTTCCTTCCTTCTTTCCTTCCTTCCTAACAGCTTTAGGCACAGGTGAGCCACCACAGTTTCATGTGATTGAGCTATAAATGCACCAATAAGAGTAAAGCTGTAGCATGATGTATCTTACTCGATGTTCTAAAATCCAACCCCTTGTCACCTCATAAAAACAGGTTGACACCTAACTCCTCACAGAGTGTTGAGAGCAGCTGACTGATTCACATGTCTCACTTCTTGCCAGACAAACAACCTCCAGCATTTGAGCAGACAGCTTCAGACCTTGCACAGACATTCAGGTTCTCAGACAGACTGATTCTGAACATTTACATGATGTCCCATAAGTAGTTTCTACACACGCAGCATGGTTTTTCTTTCCTCCCTGCTGACAATTATATTATTGATATTTTACATTGTAAATAGCTAACACCAAATATCATGTCTGACAATACATATTAATGTTTGTGAGTTGCCATGAGTTATACAAATAGCTTTCTCTCCCCCCCCCCCCCAAAAAAAGGTCCAGCAACGATAGGATCTCTGTGATACAAGGGAATGAGCACACAACCAGTTACAGCAAGGGCTCTTTGCTATTGTGTACAGGTATAAAAGAACCAAGTCTGTCACATTTGGAGAGGATCTATTTATGCTGCATTTCCACTGGATGTGATACAATTGTACTGGTAGATCAAGCCTGCATCTTTTCTATTTGACCTGAATATAAGTCTTCAAGTTTTGTCATGCTGTTATCCATTAACTTACAGAAGTCAGTACAGGCTGTATTCACCATAAATATTTTCTTCAGCACAATTATTTCTTGGTTACCTCTTTGAGTAACTAACATCATCCCATCTTCTTCAGGCTACTTAAGTATGTGGTTATATAAGAAGGGCAGCCAAGGCAGCAAACTGGCAGAAATGTTAGCACAGTGGGCAAAATGCTTAGCAATATTTTGTCTGTCTTTATGTTCTGAGTTCAAATTCCAACAAGGTTGACTTTGACTTTCATCCTTTTGGGGTCGAAAAATTAAGTACCAGTTGATCTAATCAACTGGCCCCATTCCCCCAAAATTTCAGGCCTTGTGCCTAGAGTAGAAAAGTATATAAAGGCAGCCAACTGAAAAACAATACCTCAAAAACATATTAATCTAACCCATGCAAGCCTGGAAAAATTCCAGCTAGACTGAGGTTGATGAGATCATGTTGGTGGTGCAACAGTGAGATAGATAGAATAATAAAATCAGAGACAGGCCTGGTAAAACTGAAAGAATTGGCTTGGCAGGTATTTATAGCAAGTAGTTAGGAGTGAAGCTAGACAACAGGCTCATTTATGAAGGGGAGAAGCAGAAAAGAAGGGGTTTACCAATGTTCTATAATGTGAAGATCAGACACATGTTCTGGATTGCAAGACAATGTACCAGAAAAAATTGTAGGAGAGAAGTGTATACTGATGGACAATGGTACACTTTCACTCAGTGATTCTGAAAAGAAAGCGGGATGAATGTGCTATCATAAGTTATTGTATGTCATGAATACATGGGAGGGTCTTCTCAAACGTAGACCCAACAGAGTAACCAACTATCTTCCTTAATTGCAGTAAGACAAATAAAGCAATTAAGGATATAAAGGCACAGAAAGCTACTGTACCATCAGGTATTACAGCTGAGATGCTTAAAATATCTGGTGGAGTAGAATATGGCCTAGTTACCCACATAGTCCATCAAGTTTTACTGGAAGGATGGTTGGCATAGCAGCATCATAGTCAACTGTTACAAGGCTAAAGGAGATGCCTCGGAGAGAGATATTTACAGATGTATCAAATTGCTGAACCAGGTTATGAAAGTCACATAAAGGGTTATAGCTCAATTAATAAGAGTGTCTGACTAGAAGAGATGCAGTTTTGGGTTTGTGCCACAGAAAAGTACTATAGATGCTTTCTTCCTAAGAAGACAACTGTAGGAGAAGTATTTAACTAAAAGTAAGCTGCTGTACTTAGCATTTGTTGACCTAGGGAAATCCTTTCCCAGAATCCCTCAGTCTGTGATCTAGTGGTCACTGAAGAAGCTAGGGAGTACACAAATGGTTTGTGAAAGCCATATAAAGCATATACAGAAAAATCATCAGTATGTTTAGGTGTGGTTTATCAAATATGAACATAATCAACAATTGAACTTTGAAAGTTCTAATAGAGGTAGTGAAAGAAGGGACAAATATGAAATATGGCCATTTTTCATACACACACACACACACACACACACACACAAACAAAGGTATTGGGAGAAGTGTGGAATATTAAAATAAGGAGAATATTTCTAGTTAAGTGATTGAGAAAAAAAATTATTGAAGATGCCAAATGGTTAGATTTTTTGGTATAGGAGATGAGAAGAAAGAGAAATAAGTGTGACTCACTGAGAATTGGATGGTGGAATACCTTTACTCTTAGATTTACAATATATTGGTTTCAAATTTTGGAACAAGGCCAGCAAGTTCAGGGGAGGGTGTAAGTTGATTATACTGACCCCAGTGTTCAACTCATACTTATTTTATCAATCCTTAAAGGATGAAAGGCAAAGTAAACCTCAGTAGAATGTGAACTCAGAACGTAAAGATGAACAAAATGCTGCTAAGCATGTTACCCAGCATGCTAATGATTCTACCAGCTTGCAGCCTTAAATTTACAATGTATTAATAATTTAATTGTACAATACATAAATGAACTGCTAGTAGCATTCTAGAGAAACAGATGGCCATTTCTGTAATATATGATAAAATCAGGAAAAATGCCAATAAAATTCAAAAGAATAGTTAAAGGATTGATAAAATTTATAAAGGAAATATTTTTTACTTTATAAGTGTGTGTGTGCGTGCACTACTTTGTTAACAATGAGATGAAAGTAAACCGAGATAAATGGATGAGAGATAAGTCATTGATTTATCATGTTTGTTGTTAAATATTGACTTGGACGTAATGGTCCAAAGAGAAATAACTGAGTGATGGCAGAAAGATTTTTTTATACAATGGGTGGTTGGTTGGACAGGTTCTGTAGTTTTGTGCAGATAAGAGGAAGATATAGAGGGAGAGTCAAGTGAGTGAATAAAAGGAAGTATTTTCTAGTATAGTATAATCCTTACGCTAGTAAGAGTTAAATCATCTGTTCTATATTTAAGAGATTATGTACATTATTTACATTTAACGGATATTTGTCCTCATCTTCTTTGTTGTTAACACAACATTTCGGCTGATATACCCTCCATCCTTCTTCAATTGTCTTGGGGAAATTTTGAACCTGGATTCTCACTTCTAAGGTATATTTTTCGATGTTATTATTATTATTATTATTATTATCATTATTGTTCAGGTCACTGCTTGGAATCGAACTCGGAATCTTAACCACTATGCCATATGCCCGTGGGTGTAGTGGTTAAGAGCGTGGGCTACTAACCCATGATTCTGAGTTCAATTCCAAGCAGTGACCTGAACAACAACAACAACAATAATATAATAATAACAACAACAACAACAACAACGAAAAATATACCTTAGCAATGAGAACCTAGGTTTGAAATTTCCCCAAGACACCTGATGAAGGCTGGAGGGTATATCAGCTGAAACGTTGTGTTAACGACAAATAAGATGAGGACAAATATCCATTGAATGTAAATAATGTACTTATATCATCTGTGTTGCAAACTTTTCGTATTTGGTGGGTCTAGCTGTCAATATCAGCTGATATCAAGTAGTACCTGGTATGAATACATGACTGCATTATATCATCTGTTCTCCTATCTGTCACTGTGGTTCTTAAAATGGTCTCTTTTTATAAGCACCATGACAAATCTGACTGGATAAGTTTGCAGAGACATCATCAATTCAAAAGCATGGTGGTTGTTTACATAAAATTTCTTGATAGGAAACAACAAGTGCCAGGTTCAGTTCAAAGTGTAGACCTGCTAAACAGGATTGTATAAAATTATTAATGGGGAAATAATCTATATATATAAAGCTGAAGTTGTCTGTGTGTGTGGGTCAATGTAATTGATTTACCCTGCCCACCTCCTCCAAATTCCTGGTCTTGTGTGAAAATTTGAAGCCAAGGTAAGAACATGCATCTTTCACGCAATGATACAGCACATGAGAGGAAACTGATATACCCTTACGAATATTTTTGAGATACTCCAATATACTTGTGACAAGTACGTTGCAGCAGCAGCAGAAGAAGAAGAAGAAGAAAAAGAAGAGTTTCAAATTTAGGCACAGTTCAAGCAGTTTTGACAGAGGGGGACAGTTGATTGCACCAACCCTATTGCTCAACTGGTGCTTTTTCTATCAATCCCGAGAGGTGGAAAAGTAAAATCAACTTTGACAGAATTTAAAGCCAGAATGTAAAAGCAGAAGAAATGCTGCTAAGAATTTTGTTCAACAGGCTAACGGTTCTACTATCTTACTGCCTTTCACCACTTTTATTAATAATAGTCCTTTCTAGTAAATGTACAAGGCCTGAAATTTTGGGGAAGGGGACCAGTCGATTAGATCAATGCCAGTGTTTCACTGTTGACTCTGACTGGATGAAAGTCGAGCTCAGCGGAATTTGAACTCAGGGCGAAATACTGCTAAGCATTTCATACAACATGCTAACAATTTTGCAAGTTCTCTACTTTAATAATAATAATAGTAGTAATAATAGTAATAATAATCCTTTCTACTTTAGGCACAAGGCCTGAAATTTGGTGGGCTGGAGCTAGTCAATTAGATCGACCTCTGTACACATCAGGTGCTTAATTTATTGACCCCAAAAGGATAAAAGGCAAAATCGGCCTTGGCGGAATTTGAACTCAGAATGTAAAGATAGACAAAATACCTATTTCTTTACTACCCACAAGGGGCTAAACACAGAGGGGACAGACAAACGGATTAAGTCGATTACATCGAACCAGTGCGTAACTGGTACTTAATTTATCGACCCCGAAAGGATGAAAGGCAAAGTCGACCTCAGGGGAATTTGAACTCAGAACGTAGCGGCAGACAAAATACAGCTACACATTTCGCCCAGCATGCTAACATTTCTGCCAGCTCACCGCCTTAGCAATAATAATAATAATAATAATAATTCTTTCTACTAAAAGCACAAAGCCTGAAATTTTGGGATATAGGACTAGTCGATTACATCAACATCAGTGTTTCACTGGTACTTATTTTATCAACCCTGAAAGGATGAAAGACAAAGTCAACCCCAGCAAAATTTGAATGTAATGACAGACGAAATACTGCTAAGCATTTTGTCCAGTATGCTAATGATTTTACCAGTTCACCATTTTGGTAGTAGTAGTAGTAGTGATCCTTTATTGGACACACAGGCCAAAATTGGGGGGAGGGGACTAGTGGATAACATCAATCCCAGTGTTTCACTGTTACTTAATATATTTTGGGGGAAGGAGTCAGTCAATTAGATCAACCCCAGTACACAACTTGTACATAATTTATCGACCCCAAAAGGATGAAAGGCAAATTTGACCTTGGCAGAATTTAAACTCAGAACATAAAAACAGGTGAACTACCAGTAAGCATTTCATCTGGCATGCTAACAATTCTGCCAGTTCACCTAATAATAATCTTTTCTACTCTAGGCACAAGGCCAGCATTTTTGGGAAAGTGGTGGCAGGCAGTCGATTAGATCAACCCCAGTACACAACTGATACTTAATTTATTGACCCCAAAAGGATGAAAGGCAAAGTGAACCTCAGCTAATTTGAACTCAGAACGTAAAGACAGGCAAACTACCACTAAGCCTGATGTGCTAACTATTTTGCCAGCTCGCATGATGATGATGATGATAATAACAATAATAATAACAACAACAATAATAAGAATAATAACAATAACTAACAATAACAACAACAACAACAATAATAATTCTTTCTATTATTGGCACAAGACCTGGAATTTAGGTGGGGTTGGTCGATCACCTTGACTCCAGTGTTTGACAGGTAATAATTTTACCCACCTTTTCACAAATTTGTTAGAAGACAACGCTTCCCTCACTTTCTTTTTCAAGTGGAACTTGAAAAAGTTCATAAGGACTTGGCTAAAGAGGAAAGTGTCCGGCTTTAGCCCTTTCAAACAGGTCTACCATACCACCTTTTTCACTACAGCCACCGGACAAATAAAAACTGCCTGCCCCTCCCAGACAAAGGAGGACAGTGGGCAATCCTTGCAATGAGTTCAGCTGATAGCTAGATCCATCCTACATACGACAGCAGGTGTTCGACATAAACCTACAGGTTAGCAATACTAGGGCACTGGACAAGGGTGTACAAAACGGTTTCATCACTCTGCGCACACCTTGAGCAGGCCCAGCTGACAGTACTTCCATGCCTGTAGAGTTTATCCTGAACAGGCAGCGCCCCTCGGTAGCATTGCCAGGCAAGGGATTTCTGGAAGGCGCGTAAAAAGCACCCACTACACTCACGCAGTGGTTGGCGTTTGGAAGGGCATCCAGCTGTAGAAACACTGCCAGATCAGACTGGGCCTGGTGCAGCCTTCTGGCTTCCCAGACCCCAGTTGAACCGTCCAACACATGCTAGCATAGAAAGCAGACGTTAAACGATGATGATGATAATCCATAGGCCCAGACCCAGAAGTTCTCCGAAACAGACCAATTAGTTGATCCTCATCGACACCTAGAGTTTCCCTGAGAGCGTCGTCTTAATAATGATAGTGAGGACAATAATGGGGTTATTGTACACAGTGTTTAGGTGTACTGCAACCTGTCAGAGAAATGGTAAAAGAGGAGGCAGAAAGCAGCAATAAGTCAAGTGAAGAAAGCATTGACAGCTAAAAGTGCATACACTGTACAGAATCGACGAGGGAAGATCACAAGGATTAAAATGCCATATTTGATATGTATACAAAAACAGGAGACATGAATAAATTTTTATGGTTATCTTTCAAAATGTATTGAAGAAAAAAGAAAAATGAAACAAGTGACTGGATTGAGATTGGAAAAGATCTTGCCAAGGGGAGGTAAAAAATATTTCGTGGCTATGGCATTTTAGCAAGCTGTCGTCTAACGTACAAATTAGTTAGTAAAAAGGAATAAAGGGATATACTCTGTATGTGTGTGTGCGTGTGTGTGTGTGTGTGTGAGAGAGAGAGAGAGAACTTACCAAAAAGGATAAAGATAAAGGAGAATTTTAAAAGAATAACATTTACATGGTTGAAAATTTAGGACTATAGAAATATAGGGGAGATAACTGTGGTTAGTTAAAACGTTAAAATAACTACGATGATAAAGAAGGAAATGTATAGAAAAATCACGGGGAAAGTGCAATAATAAATATATATCCTAAATTATCTAGTCGAGGGCGAAGATAGCCAGTAAAAAAAAAAGAAAATTAAGATATAACGAGAAGAATGGAGAAATGTGAGTCAGTATAACAACACACGCACCCCCGCTGACACATACTCTGTGTGTGTGTGTGTGCGCGCGCGCGCGCACGTGCGAGTGTGTTCATACACACACACACATACATACATACATACACACACATTCCTACTTATATTACTATACAATGGTTTGGAAAATATTTTGTAAAATTATTTTTTATATTACAGGAGTTCAGCTTTTGAGTGAGCCTAAACCCTGCATAAGAATGGGTTTACAGAGCATTTACCACCAAATTATACATCCCGTATTTAAGCTTAAGATCAAGGAATAGAACATTTTTTGAAGGTGGAGTATCACTTACTTTTTATGAAATGTATGATAGATGTCAACTACAAGGTCCTATCCTTCTTGCAGCATGTTGGCTTGTGTGTCTCAATGATCCTGAGAGCTATGCCAACAGAGTACAAAACTCCTGGTAGGGTCTTCCGTACTGGACAGGCTATAGGATAGAGGCTAGTCTAATATGGACCGTGTCTTTCCAGAGATAAAAATGAGTATGTGTAGGGCTAGCACCACTACACAGAAAAATAGCATAGAGAAGTATTGACGACAATTGAAAAGCATCAAGACCTGGACAAGGAAGGCAATCCTTCAGGGAAACCTATAATGCAGTGCAACAAAATCTGAAAGAAAGCTGCAAGGTCAACTTCTTTTCTGACCCTTTAAATGGAAAGATACAGAAATGAGAGCCCTGAGTCGAGAACAAGGAAGAAAAAATGCCAATGGCCCATGCTCCTTAGGGAGAAAAGGGTTTAAATAAGTAAGTAAAGATAGATGTAGTAAATGCTGGCAAGCCTATAAAGGCATGTACAAAAGAATACAACATCAAAGATGTGCGCTGGTTTATTTCTAGTGTCTGGGATATTGCAAAACCATCAACCCTAAAGAATGGCTAGCAAAGAAAGGCGGCGAGCTGGCAGAAACATTAGCACGCAGGGCGAAATGCTTAGCAGTATTTCGTCTGCCGCTACGCTCCAAGTTCAAATTCCGCTGAGGTTGACTTTGCCTGTCATCCTTTTGGGGTCAATAAATTAAGTACCAATACCAATCGACTTAATCCCTTTGTCTGTCCTTGTTTGTCCCCTCTATATTTAGCCCCTTGTGGGCAATAAAGAAATAAGAAAGGTTAGCAAAAATTGTGGCCAGCATTCACGTTTGAGAAATCACTGAAGACAAAATACAAATGATAAAATTTACAAGACTTCATGTATCAGAGAAAGAAAGAAGTTGCTAATGAGTTACTTGAATATGTCAAATGTGTTAGGGGATCTGGCACCAAGCATATAGCAAATAGGTTTAATGAAGAAAATCTGGATGAGTATGAATAAGAATTTTGAATTTAAAATTTTGATAAAAAAATAAGTGATGATGATAATGATGAAGATAAAATAGAAAGAGCTAGTATTACAGATGTATGAAATTGCTGAAACAGGTTATGAAAGTTAAAATGAGATGCAGTTTGATTTTGTGCCACACATGCAGATGAAGGTCAGTTCATATGTAAAAGAAAGTGAACAAAATAATATGACCACTTGCTTATCGGGAAATTTGTGAGTTCAATTCTTTTTTTTTTTTTAAGTATCACCATTATAGGTATTTATACACTGGTGAAATTAAGAAATCACGTCATAAATAAATGAAACCCTTGAATCCATCACTGTACGCGCACAAGCACGCACACATATCTATGTATTTATGTATGCATGTACCCACACCATCATCTACATGAATAGGTACACCATGATCTGTACACACGCAGACAAGGGTAAATTCATATGAAAAAGAAAACACTGTGCGCAGCTAGAAATACAATCTGTAGGCATGCCTACATGTGTTAGACACATGGAGCTCAAAAAGGTGCTCAAGATGGTTGTTGGCACGATGGTTAAAAATTTTGTGGGTGTTTACCAAGTCAGTTACCAGACATCAGAGCTTCAATGTATCTATGCCCAGGGAAGCAAGGCGTTCAGAGTATGGTAGATGCCTGATGGAGAGTATTCACTTGTTGCATGTCTCTGAACAGTTTCCAGGAGATCAATGTCCTGAGTAAGATAGAAGTTCCAGACTGGTGATGCAAATTCCAAATGTGGCCTCACCATAGCCATTCGCAGTCTAAAATTGATAGCTGGAGAGCAGCTGACAAAGGTCTTGCTGAGTAATGCCAAGACACCCGCAGTCAGGGTTTCCAGACTGGTGATGATGCAAATTCCAAATGTGGCCACACCATAGCCATACACAGCCTTAAATAGATAGCTGGAGGGTAGCTGAGTGATGGCAAGTCCTTTGTGAGCCACTCTCCAGCTACCTATTTGAGGCTTTATATAGCTATGGTGCGGCCTCACCTGGAATTTGCATCACCAGTCTGGACCCCTATCTTGCCCATGGTATTAATCGTCTGAAAACCGTTCAGCAACGTGCAGGCAAGAGAATACCCTCCATCAGGCATTTGCTATATTCTGAACACCTTACTTCCCTGGGCATGGATACATTGAAACTCCGATATCTGGCAGCTGACTTGGCAGACACCCATAAAATTATTAACCATCTTACTAACAATAACCTTGATCACCTTTTCAAACTCCACCTGTCTAACACCCATGGACATGTTTACAAAGTCAGAAAACAGCACAGCTCCCATAACTTTCAGAAACATTTTTTCACACCAAGAGTTGCTGAAGTATGGAACAAACTGCCAGCATCAGTTGTTACTTGTTGGAGCACTGCATTCTTGAAAACTTCCATGCTTCCTGAGATTCGCCAACACTACACCTGATTTTTTTCCCCTCCATACACATGCAAGCATGTATCTGACACATACACTGTTCACTTTCCAGATATTTGTACATTACTTCATATGCTTTATACGCACTTTTGACAAGTTGTGGTGCACCTTAGCACTGTATACAATAATTTCATTATTATATTATTTTAAGAGGGTGCCACCTCACTGCCTTACATTCTGGTAATATGGACAAATTCTTAAGATATTATGGAGCCTATATTTACAGTGTAACTTTCAGCTGACTGTCATCTTCATTTCGCTCCTCCACATCATCAACATCACCATCATCGTCATCATTATTCTTACATCCACTTTTCCATGCTTGTATTATGTCAGACAGTATTAATTGAAACTGATTTTAAGGGGCCAGACACCCTTTCTATCACTGTTTCTCACTTGTTTCCAAGCAAGGTAAGGTAATATTTTCCCTTGACCAGACATGTTTTCATGTAAAATTGGAAATGAACAACACTGCCTGCCTGATGGCGGTGCTGGTTTCCGACTATTATGTGATGTCAAGGTAAGGAAACACACACACACACACACACACACACACACATATAAACATATCTTTCATCTTTTATTCTTTTACTTGTTTCAGTCATTGGACTGCAACCATGCTGGGGCACAGCCTTGACAGCTTTAGTTCAACAGATTAACCCCAGTAGAAGGTGGTGAGCTGGCAGAAACGTTATCACGCTGGGTGAAATGCTTAGCAGTATTTCGTCTGTCTTTACGTTCTGAGTTCAAATTCTGCCAGGGTCAACTTTGCCTTTCATCCTTTCAGGGTCAATTAAATAAGTACCAGTTACGCAGTAGGGTCGATATAATCAACTTAATCCGTTTGTCTGTCCTTGTTTGTCCCCTCTCTGTATAGCTCCTTGTGGACAGTAAAGAAATAAGAAATGTTAGCACGCCGGGTGAAATGCTTAGTGGTATTTCATCTGTCTTTACATTCTGAGTTCAAATTCCGCTGATGTCGACTTTGCCTTTCATCCTTTCAGGGTCGATAAATTAAGTACCAGTTTCGTACTGTGATCAATCTAATTGACTGGCCCCCTTCCCCAAAATTTCAGGTCTTGTGCCTAGAGTAGAAAAGATTAACCCCAGTACTTATTTCTAAGTCTGGTATTTATTTTATTAGTCTCTTCTTCTGAACTGCTAAGTTACAGGGATATAAACAAATCGACACCAATTGTCAAGTGGAGGAGGTTTACAAACAGACACACACACACACATATTTCTCTGTCTCTCTGTCTCTATCTCTCTATCTCTCTCTATCACTCTCTGCCTCTTTTACTGTCTCTCTATCTGCGCGCACACACACACACACACACACAAACACACACACAACACACATCTCTCTCTCTCTCTCTTTATCTCTCACTGTCTATCTCTCTGTCACACTTTATCTATCTGCACTCACACAGACAAACACACACACATCTCTCTATCTCTCTCTACCTCTCTCTTTTGCTCTCTGTCTATCTATCTGCACACACACACACACACACACAAACACATGACAGACTTCTTTCAGTTTCAGTCTACCAAATACATTTTCAAGGCTCTGGTTGGCCAGGAGCTATAGTAGAAAACACTTGCCTAAGGTGCTGTACTGTGGGACTGAACCCCAAACTGTGTTGTTAGGAAGCAAATTACTGAGCCATATAGACATACCTGTGCCTGAATGTATAAAATGTAATTAGTTTACACAAGCTGCACTATCAGTCTGTTAATACACTAAAGAAGAAAAGATGAACGTAACTGTCTCATTGTTAAAAATTACAATGACAATTGGCAAATACAGAAGTCACAGTTTTTATGAACAAAAACATCAATAACAGATTATGGTACAAACGAAACATCACCGACAATATGTCTGCAACTACAGATTTACCACAACAATGAACTTCTTAACTGTCAACATTTTCGTTGCATGAGTAAAATAACGCAGCCCACGCATCCTTCCATACTTGTGTTTCTCTGTCTGAATGCCATAACATTCTGCATGTTATTTACTGTCATTTACTAATTTTTTTTCAGTTGAAAAATTTTTTGCATGTTAATAATAATAATAATAATAATAATAATTGTGTACAGTGCTCAGGTGCACTACAACTCATCTAAAGTGTATATATAATCAGGTGTAGTTTCGGCGGATTTCGGAAAGCATGAGGGCCTTAAAAGATGCAGTGTCATAGCAGTCAACAACTGACGCAGGCAGTTTATTCCATGCTTCAGCAACTCTGAGCGTGAAAAAATGTTTCCGAAAGTCATGAGAGCTGTATTGTTTTCTGACTTTGTAGGCATGTCCACGTGTGTTAGACACATGGAGATCAAAAAGGTGTTCAGTGTTGTTGTTGGTGAGGTGGTTGATAACTTTGTGGGTGTTTACCAAGTCCGTCGCCAGACGCCGGAGCTTCAGTGAATCCATGCCCAGGGAAACAAGGCGCTCAGAATATGGTAGGTGTCTGATGGAGGGTATGCGTTTGGTTGCACGTCTCTGGACAGATTCCAGGAGGTCAATGTTCTGTGCAAGATAGGGGTTCCAAACTGATGATGCAAATTCCAAGTGTGGTCGTACCATAGCTGTATACAGTTTTAAATAGATGGCTGGAGAGCGGCTAACAAAAGACCTGCTGAGTGATGCCAAGACACCCTCGGCCTTCCTGACAATCTTAGAGATATGCTTTGTCCAACGCAAATCACTGCTGACAGTGATGCCTAGGTCACGCTCGCAAGAGGATTTCTTGATATCAGTGTTGTGGAGGGAGTATGTGAACGCAGGGTTTTTTCTCCCAAAATGCATGGTGGTACACTTGTCCACAGCCAGTTTCAGTTGCCAGTCTGTGATTCATTGCTGCATTGTGTCTAGGTCTGATTGCAGGAAAGAGTTGTAGACATCAGGATCTGTCCTCTTGATTTCAAGGTGCAGCTTGATGTCGTCTGCATATTTCAATACTGTGGCATTCTTTAAATTGGCATCTATGTCGTTAATGTATGCCACAAACAAGAGGGGACCAAGGACAGATCCCTGTGGTACACCCGATGACATCTCATATGGTGTAGAGTGCTGTCCTAGAACTGTGACAACCTCCTTTCGGCTGAGGATGAAGGATTTCAACCAGTTAAAAAGGTCATCCCCCACACCCATTCCAGAGAGTTTCACCATAAGCCTTTTGTGTGGCACAGAGTTGAAAGCCTTAGCAAAGTCAAGGTAGACAACATCCACCCATGAGCCACTGTCAGTAATCTGAGTAATGTCCTCAAGGAACTCGACAAGCTGGTCACTGCAGCTGGAGTTAGGGACAAATCCATATTGTGAGGGTCGGATGAGACTGTGAGAGCTCCAGAAGTTCCAGAGTGTTTCTCTGACACACGATTCCATCAGTTTTGCAATACAGCTAGTGAGACTGACTGGGCGATAGTTGACAGGTGATGTGCGGTCGCCCTTTTTGAACAGAGGAATGACACTGGCAGTTTTCCACTGCTCCGGAGTAGCACCATTGTTGAGACAGTACTGGAAGAAAATAGAAAGCTGGTGTAAAAGGAAGTGCCTGCCACGTTTGAGAAGCAGGTATGTAACTCCATCGAGACCAGGGGAGGCACAGTTGCGCTTATTTTGAAGGTGACGTCGCAGCATTGCAGGTGTAAATTCCATAGTTGTTATGGAGTTTGCTGTTAGTGATGGTGAAGATGGTACATCTTGACTTTCAACAGTGAATATGTTTGCATAGCACTCGGCAATGAGTTCTGCGCATTCCTTGGGGTCGTCAGTGATCTGGTTTGTGTGAGGGTTGCGAAGAGGGCCCACTGGAGAGTGAGGTCTCTGCTTTGAGTGCACATATTCCCAGAAAACCTTACTGTCAGGATTGGCTGCTATGCACTGTTCAAATTCAAGCACTGCTTTTTTTGTTACTTGCTTGAGATGGTTGGAGGATTTATTCCGCTTCTTCCTGTTGGTGTCTGATTTATGCAACCTGTATTCCTGTTCAGCAGTCCGACGTTCCCTCCTGGCAAGTCGGACCGCTGAAGTTTCCCAAATTGCCCTTTGGGGCGGTTCTTCTTTTTTTGTTTACGTGGCACTGATGCTGCACATGCTGCCCATATTGAGTCCAGGATACTCTGGAGTATAGTATTCACATCTCCAGAGTTGTAGAATTCACGCCAGTTTGGGTGCTGTAGTTCAGTGTGGTACAGGTTCCAATCTGCTCTCTTCCAATCGAAGGAAGCAGATTGGAGATGGTTCAGGTTTTTGTTGCCCGCAAGAGCCAGATTGGCGATGATCATAGCATGATCAGAGTCACCTAGAGGTTCCTCCGTAGTGCAATTGATAACCGCTTCAGGAGTTGTGGTGAAGAGCACAACTTTTCTTATCATATCTTGGTTGAAATACAGATGCGGTTTCAGTACATTTTGAAAATAATGAAAGAATTTTGTAAAACAGTTGTGTCATTATTAAGCTGGTGATTGGAACGAAATTTTAACATGAAATTATGATGGAAGATTTTAATTTAGATTGCTTTAAGACAGTAAGTTTGTTGTACCATAAGCTTTCTCAGGTGAGATGATATCAAAAGGATTTTCCAAAGTTTGTTTATGCTATGTGTGGTTTGTTCCTGATGACTGTACAGAGAGGTTACACATGTTATAATTCATTATGCAGCATGTTCTCAGCACAAGAAACTATTAGTAACACATAAAAATCATGTATTCAGGGTGTAATGGGTAAATTGTCGCCATTTTATATTTTCAATTTTGTGCATTATTTATTTTTGATTTTGTCAACTACATAGTATAGTAGGGTCAGTTGGGCACCATCTGTGAGAAAGCAGCACTATGACGCAATTCAGTCTGCCAGAAATTTGGAAACATGTTGTATTGCTTAACATTTGCACTGGAAGCTCCAATACGAACATTTCAGAGTGTTTGGGTATCATTCTGAGGACAATGCAATCTAAGGACATGTACCAAATCAAGCATCCAGTCAATATCATGGTATTTGGAATGATCACTAGTGGTGGTGAGGTTATGCCTCCATTCATCTTTCTCAGACTCAACACAGAAGCCTACATCAAGTGCCTGGAGGAGTTAGTGCTCCCCTGGGTCAAGAGAGAGGCTGCTGGAAGACCCTGTGTCTACCAAGAAGACTATGCACCATGCCACACAAGCAGGAGAACCCAGTTATGGCAGTCAGACAATTTCTGTGACCACATCACTCCTAACATCTGGCCACCTAACTCCCCAGACTGCAACCCACTTCATTATTATGTGTGGGGTGCAGTTGAGCAAGAGACCAACAAAACTCCTTGGAATACCAAAAACGAATTGAAGGCAAGGATTATGGCAGCATTCACCAACTTAAACAATGGGACCATCCAGAAGAGTTACAGAAGATTCCGAAGTCATATGGAGGCCATGGTTGAAACCAATGGTTATTTTACTGAATAAATTTACTCTTTAGTATTTGAAGATATTTTTATGTAATTTTGGTAAATATGTCTGATAAAATGAGGTGTCAGTGTTATTTTCATTTTTGCATATTGACTTTTGTGGACTTAGAGAAAGTCTTTGACAGAGTCTCCTGTCAACTTATCTGGTGGGTGATGCAGAAACTAGGGATTGATGAATGGTTAATAAGGGCCGTACAGGCCCTATACAGAGATGCCATTAGTAAGGTCACAGCATATCCTTAGGGTTGGCAATGAGTACAGTGAAGAATTCTGGGTAGAAGTAGGGGTCCACCAAGGATCAGCCTTCAGCCCCCTCTTGTTCACCAGGCAATAACAGTGGAATTCAAGACAGGTTCCCCATGGGAGCTCCTCTATGCTAATAACCTGGCCTTCATAGCAGAATCACTACCAGAACTAGAGAAGAAATTTCAGGTGTGGAAGCAAGGTTTAGAATCGAAGGGCCTTAGAGTCAATATTGCAAAAACCAAAGTTCTAGGAAGGCAAACATCACATACACCTTCAGGTATATGGCCCTGCTCAATCTGTAGAAAAGGTGAAGGTAGAAACTCCATAAGATTATCTAGTATAAGCTATGGACGCATAAGAGGTGCAGCAACATCAAAAGAAGATTAACTGGAAAGATAGCTTTCATATGTAGCAGATGCACTGGGGCAACAATAAACACCACAGATACTCAGAAAACAAATTCCATCACATGCCAGGAGGAGAAACTAGAAGTAGTTGGTAGTTTCCACTACCTAGGTGACCAAGTCTGTAGTGGGAGATAGATGCTCAGAGGGTGTAACACTAGAATAAGAAGAGCCTGGGCAAAGTTCAGAAAGCTTCTACCCCAAGGGGCCTCTCGTTCAGAGTGTAATGTAGACTGTATGATGCATGTGTGTGAACTACTGTGCTTCACGGTAGTGAAACATGGGCCATGACTGCTGAAGACATGCATAGGCTCGGAAGAAATGAAGCTAGCATGATCGGCTGGATGTGTAATGTCAGTGTGCACACACAACAGAGCATAAGCACCCTGAGAGAAATGTCAGACATAAGAAGCATCAGATGTGGCATGCAAGAGAGACATCTGCACTGGTATGGTCATGTACTATGGATGGATGAGGAGAGCTGTGTGAAGAAGTGCCACTTCCAAACAGTAGAAGGAACCTGTGGTAGAGGGAGACCCAGGAAGACATGGGATGAGGTGGTGAAGCATGACCTTCGAATGTTGCGCCTCACAGAGGAAGGATGAAAGAACGAGACCTTTGGAGATATGCTGTGACTGAGAAGACCCAGCAAATAAAGTGACATCACAGCTGTAACCTACACCATTGACACATAACCAGCCCACTCAAAAAAGTACCTAGGATCATAGGGTGACATGCCATGCTTGCGGAGACCTATTGAGTCAAGTACATCAACATCAAAATCAAATCAAACCACAATCAAATTGTAGTTGTGGCTGATGCCAGCTCCGCCTGTCTGGCTCCCTGTGCCAGTGACACGTAAAAAGCACCATCTGAATGTGGTCGATGCCAGCCCCCTGCCCTGACTGGCTCCTGTGCTAGTGACACC
>NC_043001.1:89823334-89825834 GCF_006345805.1 Octopus sinensis | reverse complement strand
TTATAAATATATATATATATATATATATATATATATAAACATTTACGCAAAGAGTCATATGTATGGGTTATTGTTGTTGTTGCCTATTTTCTTCCTACTTCTTTCTTTATTATTATCATTATTGTATTTCACCCGTCGTTATGTTCTGGGTTTGCTTTCCATCCTTTCGGAGCCGATAAATTAAGTACCACATGAATCACTGGGGTCGATGTAATCAACTAGACCTCTCCCACAAAATTTCAGGCCTTGAGCTTTTAGTAGAAAGGATTATTATTATTATTATTATTATTATTATTATTATTATTATTATTCTATACCTCTGAGTCATACCTTTCCATCTTAAAAAAAAAGGATACTTCGGATAAGCTTCTCTTAGATATATGGTGTCTGATAATAAAAGATGGGTTGGTCATGACTGGAACACCAGTTGAACAATGAAAAGTTTGCATTATTCAATGTTGTTCTTGATGTTGTTTTTGTCACAAATAAGTGCCTGTCACTAAACAAATGCTTTTCTCCTTTTTTTTTTTTTTAAAGACAAATTTCTAAAGGCTTGTAAGAGTTCTTCATATTTCTTGTGCCATGAGTCACAGAATGCACTGCAACACTCAACCTGCTGTAGTTGCTTTATTTCTATGTAGTATCTACTGACTTATATTATATAAGTCAAAATCTGATCTGGCAAGAGACAAATATAAACTGTTTATATGGAAAACAACAACATGAGACAACTCTATACATTATCATCACCATCATAATCATCATCATTTAACACCTGTTGTCTATGCTGACATGGGGTGGAAGGTTTGACTGGGCTGGCATGCTGGAAGGTTACACCAGACTCCAGTCTAATTTGGCATAGTTTACTATAGCTGGATGTCCAACCTCTCCAAGAATGTAATGGGTGCTTTTACTGTGGAGTTCTCCTTGGAGAATCTGTGAATTCCATGGGTGCAGCCCTTTTCCTCCAACACCATAAGTATTCCATCAAACCCTGACATTCTTCTATAACTCACATTCATTTTGAAATAATTATTATTGTTATGATTATGATTATTATTATTATTATTATTATATCATCATCATCATTATTATTATCATTATTATTATTATTTAAGAAAGACGAGCTGGCAGAATCGTTAGCATACTAGGCAAAACGTTTAGCAGCATTTCATCTGTCTTTTTGTTCTAAGTTCAAATCCTGCCACAGTCAACTTTGCCTTTCATCCTTTCAAGGTCGATAAATTAAGTACCAGTGAAACACTGGGGTCGATGTTATTGACTAGGCCCCGCCTACCAAATTTCAGGTCTTGTGCCTTTAATAGAAATGAATATTATTATTGTTATTGTAAATTATTATGACTATTATAAATAATTACTATATATTCTTCACAGATAACTTTCTGTCCTAATGCTTTCTTTTCCTAATCTCATTTATAAACTATTCTCTGTAATAAAACAAAAAAGATCTATAATGGTTAATTACCCAAAGACATCACCTGCATGTAGAACAACAGTTAAGTTAGGACAAATATATTTAATACAATTGACAAAAAAAAAATCTCAGCAGAAATAAATACACAGTGAGGGAAAGTTGACATTTAGTTCAATGACTAAATCATAATTAATTATTTTTAATAAGAATGTTTTTTTTTATGAACAATACTGTGAAATATTCTCCTTTTAGCTTAACTCTTATTTTAGTGTAATGCTTGCTCACATTTCCTTTAAAAACTTGCAACTTTTCATCAAACAACCACTGGGTAGGGTACCAGTCTATTACACATATCAATGCCATATCATCTGGTACCTATTGCCAAAGTTGAGGATTTAGAATAAACGATTGAATGAATGAATGAATGAATGAATGAATGAATGAATGAACTGATGGATGAATAAAATAACTAAATAAACAATATCAAAAGAATGCTACAACTGAGCAAATATCACCTAGGCTGGACAGTGTGACTGCTCAAACAACACATTACATCAGTGCAAACAATACATTACATCAGGGTGTATTTTGGTGTGGTGCAGGTTACTTCAGGAAGGATTGGAAGTAATTAAAAAGTGAATAAAACTTGAAATAAAGTTTTATTAGATTTTCATTTGAATATGTATGTATGTATTTATGTATGTGTATGCACATGTGTATGTGTGTGTGTGTGTGTGTGTGTTTGTGTTCATTTGTTTACATACCTGTAAATTAGTGGTTCAGCATACAAGATTAATTGAATAAGTGTACCAGATTAAAAAACATTGTTTGACTAAAGCTTTCAAGGTAGTGGCCCATCATGGCAACAATCAAGAACTGAAATAAAAGATATATATATATTTAATTATATATATTATATAAATTATATATTATTATATATTGTTTATTCTTTTTTGTACTTTTTGTGATCTACTTATATCTTTTAAAATATATATATATTTTTTATTTATGATTTGGTTTATGTCTATCATTGTTTGAATTGCATAATAGTGGTTTTTCTCTGAT
>NC_043001.1:89763334-89815834 GCF_006345805.1 Octopus sinensis | reverse complement strand
AGGGGACGCAACTCCATCCTTTTTTAACTCTCAAAAAAAAATTTACCATATTTTTTCCATTTTTTGGCTATAACTCTCTAAAAATGCTTTATAGTTATTTCCCTACAACCTGAGCAACGCCGGGCGATACTGCTAGTATAAACATATATATATATATACATATATATATACATATATATATATACATATATATATATACATATATATATATATATATATATATACATATATATATATATATATATACATACATATATATATATATATATATATTATATATATACATATATATATATATTATATATACATAATATATATATATATATACTATATATATATATATATACCTATATATATATATATATATATACATATATATATATATATATATAATATATATGTATATATATATAGTGTGTGTGGTGAATATGCTGTCTAAAATACGCAAAATGAAAATAGAAATGACATCTCATTTTAGCAGATATATTTACCAAAATTACATAAAAATATCTTCAAATACTAAAGAGTAAATTTATTTAATAAAATCACCATTGGCTTCAACCATGGCCTCCAGATGACTTCAGAACCTCCTGCAACTCTTCTGGGTGGTCTCCTTGTTTATGTTGGTGTATGCTGCCCTAATCCTTGCCTTCAGTTTTATTGGTCCTTCACTCAACTGCACCCCACACATAATAATGAAGTGAGTTGCAATCTGGGGAGTTAGGTGGCCAGATGTTAGGGGGGTGATGTGGTTGCAGAAATTGTCTGACAGCCATAACTGGGTTCTCCTGCTTGTGTTGAATGGTGCAGAGAACTGTTGCCAGATATAGGGTCTTTGAGCAGCCACTCTCTTGAACCAGGGTAGCACTACCTCTTCCAGGCACTTAATGTAGGCCTCCATGTTGAATCTGAGACCGTATGGGAAGCTGAATGGAGGCATAATGTTGCCATCAGTAATGATCACTCCAAACACCAAGACATTGACTGGATGTTTGATTCTTATCATTCCAGCACGATTCTTATCACTTCCAGCACAAATGCCAGTACAAATGCCAAGCATGTTGTTCCCAAATTTCTGGTGGAGTGAATTGCATCATGGTGCTGTTTTTCTCACAGATGATGCCCAACTGACCCTACTATACTGTGTAGTCAACAAAATCAAAAACAATGTGCATGCGCAAAATCAAAAATATGAAATGACAATAATTTACTCATCGCCCCCTGTATATGTGTACATATATATATTCTTTTATTTGTTACAGTCATTTGACTGTGGCCATGGTGGAGCACCACCTTTAGTCGAGCAAATCGATCCAGTGATTATTCTTTGTAAGCCTAGTACTTATTCTATCGGTCTCTCTTGCCGAACCGCTAAGTTACAGGGACATAGACACCCCAGCATCAGTTGTCAAGCGATACTGGGGGACAAACACAGACACACAAACATATACACGTACATACACACACATATGTACATATATATACATATATACGACGGGCTTCTTTCAGTTT
The DNA here is from genome assembly GCF_006345805.1 of Octopus sinensis. Classification (NCBI taxonomy): domain Eukaryota; kingdom Metazoa; phylum Mollusca; class Cephalopoda; order Octopoda; family Octopodidae; genus Octopus; species Octopus sinensis. The sequence continues at coordinate 89,814,322 of NC_043001.1, read as the reverse complement.
CCGTCCATTAAATCCACTCACAAGGCTTTGGTCGGCCCGAGGCTATAGTAGAAGACACTTGCCCAAGGTGCTATGCAGTGGGACTGAACCCAGAACCATGCGGTTGGTGAGCAAGTTACTTACCACACAGCCACTTCTGAGGATATATATATATACATATAAATATACATATATATATATATATATATATATATATATATATATCCTCATCATCATTTAATGTCTGTTGTCCGTGCTATCATGCGTTGGAGAGTGTGACCAGAGTTGCACCAAACTCCAGTCTGATTTGGTATGGCTTCCTAATGCCAGCCATTTTACAGAGTGTACTGGATGCTTTTACATGATGTCACATAGGCACCTTTACATGGCAACACCATGGATGCTTTACACAACCTGAAGGATTGGGTACCCTGCTGCCGGGTACAAGTCTTATCTAAAAGGTTCAGCTTCCAGGGGTTGTTCTTCAGTACTCCATCCTATGTCTTCCTGTGTTCTATCCACTTTGAAAGGATGGCATTTCTTTATGGAGATATCAGCATCCATCCACATTAAATGACCAAACCAGTGCAGTCTCTTCTCTTGCACATAGCAACAAGTTCCTCTGATACCTAACTTCTCTCTCAGAACATTAGCACTCTGCCAAACATGTGCACTTACATTATACCTCTAGCAGAGCATTCTAGTCTCATTCCTTTCTAACATTCACATATGTATGTATGTAGGCACAAGAGGTCCAGACTGAACCAAAACCCAAGCAAAATAACTGGTCAGTCTGTCCAGCAACCAATGACACAGTTGGATGGCATGGAGTTGCTTCTCCAGGTGCTGAGCTGCTAGCTCACTGACTTTTCCTGGTTAATTTTCACTCCTGATACCACCACATACTCTGAGAATGGTGCCAATTATCTCAATGTGTTTACTTTTCAACACCACAGCAGTGACGTCATCAGGAAATGCCTAATAATAATAATAATTGTTTCAAATTTCAGCATAAGGCCAGCAATTTTAGAAGAGAGGGCTTTGTTGATCACTGATAATTTATTTTATCAACCCTGAAAGGGTGGAAAATAAATTTTGACCTAGGCATGATTTGAACTCAGAACATAAAGACCCAGAAGAAATGTGCTAACAATTCTACCAGCTCACCACCTTAATAATAACTAGACTACCTGTGACCCGTTGGATCATTGAGAAAGTCCGAGTTTCCCACCAATAGATCGAAATCACGCATAAATGGCTCCTTTCTCCAGAAAAGGAAAGATATGGCTGCTGTTTCTAGAATGCCCTGCTATCATGTAACAGGTATTTTGGGTCCTTTATCACAAAGAGCAATTACGCGATAGCAAAGTGTGCTAGAAATAGCAGCCCCATCTTTGGAGGTGAGATACATTGAATGCACTCGAAAAAAACCTATGGAAAACAATTATTTCACACCAAGGTTATGAATGGGTCTTTTATGAAATATTTACAATATTTTTAAAGTCATTTTCACTTTAAAATATTTTTCAAATGTGCCAAAAAAAAGTTTGTAATGGTATTCACTTGAAAATAATTTAAAAACATTAAAATATTGTCTGTTTAAAGAAAGCTAAAATATAAATACTTACTATACAAACAACTTACATTTTTGAAATCACATTCACTCAAAAATTTTTCTAAATTATTAAAATATTGCATTTAACAAAAGCGAAAATAAAAACATTTACTGTAAAAAAACAAATCATATTTTTTCATTGCCAAGTCACTGTGTCTAATCAAAAGGTAAGAGTTTCTTCCCTTTCGGAGTTAAGTTATTTTCAGAGAATTTTCCCATTATGCACTTTTTCAGGTATTTATACCCTGAAAACCCCGAATATCTCAATAACCAGTTGTTTGATTCACATGAAACTTGTTTTATTCCATTTGTATTCACATTTCAGGGGCACTTAATTCATAGTATTTTCCCATTATGTGCCAGTTCGACTGGGTAACACTGCAAGCAAGCAAGCAAACAAGATTCAAGCTCACTTTTAATGTATTATAGATAGATAATAATTATTTCAAATTTTTTCTACAAGGGCAGCTTAGGTGGACGTGGGGATGTGTCAATTACATCGACCCCAGTGTTCAACTGGTACTTATTTTATCGACCCTGAATGGATGAAAAGCAAAATCGACCTCGGCGGAATCTGAACACAGAAAATAGCAATAGGTGAAATACTACTAACCATTTCATCCAGCATGCTAACATTTCCACCAGCTCGCTGTCTCAATAATAATAATAATAATAATAATAATAATAATACCAACAAATGACAATGTTTCTCTAAAAGAAACAGAGTAACTTTCAAAATACAAAGATCTGGAAATAGAGGTAACTTGAATGTGGAGTCTAAAAACAAAAACAATTCCTATTATAGTAGGCGCATTAGGTATGATAAAAAAAACATTCAGACAAATACATAGTAAAAACACCAGGACTTACAAGGATATATAACATACAGAAAATAGCACTACTAGGCACAGCACACATCCTATGTAAAACACTTTCAATACAATGAAAAAAAACCAGCACAACAAACCATAGCATGTACCCAAGGTACACAGCGCTGCACTCAGTAGTGCAGGGCAGCGAGCTGGCAGAAACATCAGTACGCCAGGCGAAATGCTTAGTGGTATTTCGTCTGCCGCTACGTTCTGAGTTCAAATTCCGCCGAGGTCGACTTTGCCTTTCATCCTTTCGGGGTTAATTAAATAAGTACCAGTTACACACTGGGGTCGATATAATCGACTTAATCCGTTTGCCTGTCCTTGTTTGTCCTCTTTGTGTTTAGCCCCTTGTTGGTACTAAAGAAATAGGTAGTACAGTGAAAACATGTGATAAAAATAAGACTACTGAATAATAATAATAATAATGATGATGATTTCATTTATTTGCCACAAGGGCAAAGGATGAGGGGACAATACTGAGACAGTATTGTGTGAGGGTTTACATATAATGAAGTGATAAAAAAAGAACGTAAGCATACACAGTATACACTGGAAAAGAAGGGACACGTGCATAGCATACAAAGGTTAAAAAAAATGGTTGGGAGAATGATAGAGATTCCTTTCTACTATAGGCACAAGGTTTAAAATTTTGGAAAAGTGGGTTAGTCAGTTACATTGACCCTATTTATCAACTGGTAATTATTGACCTTGAAAGGATGACAAGCAAAACTGACCGCAGAAGAATTTGAATTCTGAAAGTTAGGCTGCAAGAAATACCACAACGCACTTTATCTGCCATGCAAATGATTCTGCCATTTACCACCTTAAAATATTTCTAATTTTATTATGAAGTAAGTGATTTTGAGTGGAGGGATCAAGCCAGTTACATTGACCCAAAATGATGAAAGTCAAAGTTGACCTCAGTGGAATTTGAACTCAGAACATAAAACACTGGAAGAAATGCAGCTAAGCATTTTGTCTGATACACTAATGATTCTGTTAGCCCTACAACCTAATAATAATAATAATAATAAACCTTTCTACTATAGGCACAAGGCTCGAAATTTTGTGGGAGGAGACTAGTTGATTACATCAACCCCAGTATTTCACTAATACTTAATTTATCGGCCCCGAAAAAATGACTTCGGCAGAATTTGAACTCAGAACGTGGCAACAGGCAAAATGCCGCTGAGCATTTTGTCCTGTGTGCTAACGATTCTGCCAGCTTGCAGCCTTCATAATTATACTACTATTACTACTACTACTACTACTAATAATAATAATAATAATAATCCTTTCTACTAAAAGGCACAAGGCCTGAAATTTTGGGGATGGGGCTAGTCGATTACATCGACCCCAGTGCATAACTGGCACTTTTTTCATTGACCTAGAAAGGATGAAAAGCAAAGTCAACCTTAGCAGAATTTGAACTCAGAATATAAATACAGACAAAATACTGCTAAGCATTAAACTCAGTGTGTTAGCAGTACTACCAGCTTTCTGTCTTAATAATAATAATAATAATAAATGTCTTGATGCGATACCAAGCAGTAGCTCTTATGGCTTCTGATCTTAACTGATTGGAAGTCTTATCATGTACATTGTTTTGTCTTGGTATAAAAGATGTACTACAGCAAATATTCTACTCAATACTACAGATTTGCTTTTCAGGTGTTTGGCCTTAACCAGTTGAGCATGTCCCTTGGTGGCTGATGATATGTGCATCTCTGATCATGAGCAGAAGTAATGGGGAAGCATCATAGCCATGTGTTGAGAAGAATTCTTTGGGGTCTGAATAATTCACTTCTGGAAACATGGGTGCTCCATTCATCATCCTTAGACAAACCTTATTCAGGGACCTTTTGAGCAGGATGGGCTACTCAACCTGAAGAAAATTCTAACTAGGCCCCACCTGCAAGGTCATGCACTGTTTATCTTGATATAAGATCACCATATCGCGCACATCTGGTTGTGATGTATGTACCTGGTGTACCCTTATCAGACGGGTAGTCATGATGGATATATTGGGCTTTGTATAATTGTACTCCAGTGTCACTTTGATGGCATGTGCTGGTTACAACTAATAAGGTGGTTCAAAGAGTTAAGAATGAAAGTTAAGATAGAAGGCGTACAAAAATCATCACTGCTTGGAACTGCAAGAGTGCAGAGTTCATAGAGCATGACCATAAGTAAGTGTCAGATTAGTCTGCTGGCTGTGGACATCTGACACTTTCCCTCATATCCAGGAAAATAAAACTAAGATTTTTCATGATATAATATAGATAGATAGATAGATAGATAGATAAGTAGGTAGGTAGGTAGACATAGATAGATAGATAGATAGATAGATAGATAGATAGATAGATAGATAGATAGATAAGTAGGTAGGTAGGTAGGTAGGTAGGTAGGTAGACGTAGATAGATAGATAGTTAGATTGACAGATACATCATCATCATCATCTCCTCTCTGGCATGTGTAGGACTACTGGTTGAAACAGGTTACAGGTTCCCATAAATATATTTAGGCATTTAAGTGTGTGTGTATGTGCGTGTGTGTGTGCGCACACACGTGTATAAGCATGCTTGTATATTTATTTCTACACTGGCTAATGAAAGAAGTGGATTACTTCAAGGTAAATAATATATAGGTATATTTTCTTTATATATCAATTCTAATCAAGCAGAACTATGACCAAAGACATATCTTTTTAATGACTATCCTGTACTACATTACCAATGGAGTTATTTAATTATATAAGTTGGTATGGTGCGAGTTGAGAAAATTTGGTTGCTAGGTCTAGCAGACTGGAAGGCTTGAAGTGGACTGATGGGGAGGGAGAATGAGAGGGGGGAAGAAAGAAAGAAAGAAAGAAAGAAAGAAAGAAAGAAAGAAAGAAAGAAAGAAAGAAAGGGAAGAAGACGGGAGAAGTTTGGGAAAGGATAGAGGATTGGCAGAGAAAGAGTAGGTTAGGGAAAGAATAAAAAAGACAGACAGAAAGACAGGCAGATGGGCAGGCTGACAGACAGAAACAGAGAAATAACTTTGACACAGATACAAGCAGAGGTTCTCAGGAAAGATAGACGTACACACGCATTCTAGCAGAGGCTCGGACACACCTACATATACGGACACACACACACACACATATTAACTGCTAATGGGACACTTCTCAAGACATCTATCCAAGTATAAACATGTGTATAACCATGTAAAAGTATAAACCGGCCCCACTCCATCTCCTTCGTTAGCTGTCCGACTATTGACCCGGCTATCTGACTGACTCTCTACCCGGCTTGCCTAGCTGCTATCAAGCTAGTCCTTCTGAGATGGGACAGCATCGCTTCCAGTACCTCCACATGCATCACCATCTCAACCATCGCTTTCATCATTATCATTATCATCATTATCATCATCATCGTACGTAGAACACTGTCTTCGTTGAAACCACAGCCACCAACACCACTGGTTGCAATCGTTCCTGGGTAAGTGTTCAACAGATTTTTTTTTAATTACATGGCAAAATACCTTGTTGACATTTGTTTGGGATATACTGGGTGTCGTTGTTGTTGTTAAATCGTTCCATATTAGTCCAGGCTGAACAAACCTACGATCAAAGATGTTCCAACTGTGACCATCGCGAATGTGTGTGTGTGTGTGTGTGGAGAGAGAGAGAGAGAGAGAGAGAGAGATGGCAGCATGGAGGACACACGATCTCAGATCAAAACATTTGTTATGCAAGTACTTCGTGAGACAGACAGACAGACAGACAGATAGACAGATAGACAGATAGATAGATAGATAGATAGATAGATCTTTATACATGGAATAACCTGTTTTCGAAGACAGTAGGATGTGATTTGAAGGAAGTTTAGCTGCTTGTAGTGCAGGGACATTCGTACAGAATAGAGTCGGAAATTATTATGAGCACAAAAAACGGTAACTTCGTGCGTGTGTGCGGTGTGTGTTTGTCTCAAGATCCGTAGATTTCGATTCTACGAAAAAAGTAAAACAAAGGTAAAAAAAAAAAAAAATGATAGTGGTGGATTTTTACACCATACTCACTTTGTGGTTTTTCATTTTTGCCTTTTTTCGGAACAAAATTTTTATTTTTCGTATTTATCTTTAAAATCTCTAAGATAATGATAATAAAAATATGCGTAAAATACACCTGAAAAAACAAATTTTCTTTAAAAATAAAACGTAAGAACTGAAAACCTATCACCTAAGGGTTTGGGTTGAATCCCCTCCCATGTCAAAACCTTTTATTCTATTTTATTTATTTGTTTATTTTTTGTTTTGCAAAATCATAATCTACAGTGCTTGAAAAATACAGGACCGAAGAAATTTACGGTTTTTGGAGCGCAGGATAATTTCCGACTCTATTCTACAGGGACGCCTGAGCTGGTCGGACGACCACGTAGAAAAACTCATGTTGGCTTTTCTCAATAAATATATTTTTTTCATTGAACTATTGAAAATATATTAATTTACCTTTAATTACATATATAATTAATTTACCTGTCATAACATTAGGGAAGCCAATGAGAGATCCTAAATGTGGTCACACGAACAGCTACACATTGCAGTCAACTCGCCCTCAGACCACACCCTACTGTCCTAAAACTACAAGAAAATTAAAACATGTTGAATAATATATTCCTTGGTTCTCTGCGCATATAAAAATATGGTATGGTCAGCGTTTGAAATGTCTTTGACCAGGGCTGACCAAGGGCTATATAGAACGACAAACATTTGTTGGCAGACTTCCAGAGAGCTGTCACGATTAAAATGAGGTTTGTTTGTGGGATATGTAAACAAATTATGCGTAAACTCACGAGTTCACATCACGAATTTCGCAAACTAAGTACAATAACGAAATAAGGACAGAAAAAATATAGAAAAAAATCCTATTTTAATCGCGACAGTTTAATGACAAGTTTAGGAAAAATACAATTTTGTATTCAATTCGCTTTCGGCATGCTTTTGTTGCAATGTATATATATATATATTTATTTATTTATTTATTTTATACCTGCTAACAGAAATGCATATTAGGTACCAAGGGTAAGCTAAAGTTGAAGAGGATGAAACTAAGAAGGTTGGGGACAAAACGCTATAAGCCACCACCCGCTCCGTAAGCTAAATGGAAGAACACCTACGCCCTGTACATACTTCACTTAATTTCCATTACTGCCGGTTTAATTTATATGACAGAGAGCCTCTTGCACGGGCTTCAAAACTAGTCGAGTCCTTGATATACAAAATGCGATGCTTACAGTTGGGACGCTTTTGAACACTGACCTGGGCCTAAACAACAACGATGTTTTTGTTACTGCAGTTCTTGTGCATTCTTTGATATAAAAAAAAATATGACATGGGGTCATGTAATAGCAATATAGGAGATACGATGTTGTGATGTTCATGCTTTACCCAACGGTGTTAGCAACATAAGTGAAACAAAAATGAAAATTACTTCTACCAGGAATCGAAATCGTATCGCTGAACGATGAAGCATGAAAAGTGTTTACCTACTGTTGACGTGATTAAAGCAAGCAATAATTTTTTCCTTTCTGCGTTATCCCTTTTAACGAGGTTCGCTTTACGGAAGACTGTGCATGTATGTTTGAATGCATGAGTAGTTGTGTGTGTGAAGTTGTATTGGCTGTCAACTTCGACCGGTGTGTCATTTCACCTGTTGCCGTTATCCCACAGTTGGGCGTGTGTTTTTGGCTCTACAAATCGGTAGTCGATTAAATCAACTTCAATACTTGGCTGGTACTTCATTTCATCGATCCTGGGTACGTTTAGTTGTCCTCGCAAGCGAATACAACCTAGTAGCTTGAACTATGTTTTCACTAATTGTTTGCGGTACTTGTGTAGTTACGAACTAACATAGACAAGCTCTTGACCATACCACCCGAGACCTAGCAGAACACTGGATGTAACAGCTGGAGAAAAGCCTGCATCATTACTCGGCTGGTACTCGTTTTCAATTGAGTAGACAAAAGCGATGCAAAATATGTCTAGATCGCCTGGAATCAAACTCACGACCTTGTGATCGTGAGACTCACACCCTAACCACTAAACCGTGCGCTTCATCGGGGATGGGTACAAATCTGCAATAAATGTTGTACCCTTCATCGGCGTACTAATCTGCAATAAATGTTGTACAATATTCACTTTCGTCCCTCAACTGTCTCAGTTTTCAATCTTTTAGTCAGGAAGTAGGGAGGCAGCCCCAAACCGGAAATCCAGCCTGAGTACTTGCAACAGAGTAGACTCCGTTAAAGGCACCCAAAGTGCCAGAAGGTAGTGTTAAGCTGGACAACGGGTCCAAGTCTACCATTCATGCAGGCTATGGTGAGACATAAACTCAGTACGTAAAGAGCCAGAACAAATACCACCTTCGACTGGTACTTTTTCAACGATTCCGAAGGAAATGAAATGCAAAGTTACCTGGTTAGGATTTGAACTCAAAGTGCAGAGAATAGGAACAAACACCGCTAAGCATTCCTTCCGACGCTCTATCGACTCTGCCAATTCGCCAACCATAAAATTGTAGGGTAGTGTTCAGTTACAGCCTTTTACCTTCTGATTTCAAGCCCCACCGAGGCTAGCTTTTACCCATTTTCCTTCAAAGGGTCGATAAATAAAGTAGTAGTCAAGTAGTAGGATCAAGCTTCAGTCTTATAAAGCAACCTAAACATGAATAAAATTAAATAAGAAGGGATCGGTTAATGTTACCTTTCACTGCGCTGGAGTAGTTGTTTAACTCCTGGTTGACCCTTTTCCAGCACAACAGACCAATGATCAAAGGTAATCCAGCCATGATCACCGCGTCTGCATTTTTGTTAACTATCTAGAACAACAATTTCACGCCTTTTTCCTATTTTGTTAAATGGTAGGATGTGGTATGTGAGAGATTTGGCAGTTATTTCTAGCAGGTCGAGAGGGTCAGAAAAAATATGGCTGTATATACTTATAGCCATTTACGTTCTGGGTTCAAATCCCACCAAGGCCAACTTTTCTTTTATCTCTTCCAACAATCAATTTTCCTGTAATGCATTATAGATTTCAGTGGAATTATAATAGAAGACGAAGATTAAGACAATATATAGATTCTCTCATTAGATTAGCGTTGTTTTATTGCTGTTGTTTGGTCTCCAGGTCAACACTAATTAAGCAACCCGATAGACAAAGACAGTCCAGTCGTAAACACCGCTTTTTCACGAATTATTTAAAATTACCTTATACGGCTTATGTTATTATCATTATTATTTTCCAGCTTTTTATGTCCTGAATTCAGATATCGCAGAGGTGGACTTTGCCTTTCATTCATTTGGGAGAGCTAAAATAAGTTCCAGTCAAACACTGGTGTCGAAATATTCGACATACCCCTCCCTTCAAAAACTGCTGGCTCTGTACCAAAATTTGAAACTAACACCACTACTACTGCTACTACTACTACCACTACTACTGAGACGTAGAGCTGGCAGAATCGTTAGCACACCGGGCGAAATGCTTAGCGGTATTTCGTCTGTCTTTACGTTCTGAGTTCAAATTCCGCCGAGGTCGACTTTGCCTTTCATCCTTTCGGGGTCGATTAAATAAGTACCAGTTACGCACTGAGATCGATATAATCGACTTAATCCGTTTGTCTGTTCTTGTTTGTCCTCTCTGTGTTTAGCCGCCCCTTGTGGGTAGTAAAGAAATAGGTATTTCGTCTGCCGTTACATTCTGAGTTCAAATTCCGCCTAGGTCGACTTTGCCTTTCATCCTTTCGAGGTCGATAAATTAAGTACCAGTTACGCACTGGGATCGATGTAATCGACTTAATCCGTTTGTTTGTCCTTATTTGTCCTCTCTGTGTTTAGCCCCTTGTGGGTAGTAAAGAAATAGGTATTTCGTCTGTCTTTACGTTCTGAGTTCAAATTCTGCCGAGGTCGACTTTGCTTTTCCTCCCTTCAGGGTCAATAAATTAAGTACCAGTTGTGTACTGGGATCGATCTAATAGACTGGCCCCTTGCCCCAAAATTTCGAGCCTTGTGGCTAGAGTAGAAAATAATCGTTAGCACGCCGGGCAAAATGCTTTGTGGCACTTCATCCGTCATTACGTTCTGAGTTCAAATTCCTTTCGGGGTCGATAAATTAAGTACTAGTGAAACACTGGAGTCTATGTAATCAACCAGTCCTCTCCCCCAAAATTTTAGGCCTTGTACCTTTAGTAGAAAGGATAATTATTGAGAGAGTAGCACAGACCGTCAAAGTGATACCGGGGTACAAATATACGACGTCCGATATACCCATCATGACTACTCGTCTGATAAGTGTACACCAGGTACGTGCATCACAACCATATGTTCGCGACATGGCCATCTCATATCAAGATATACAGCGCATGACCTTGCAGATGGCTCTCGGTTAGTTTTTTTTTTTTTTTTTTCAGGTCGAGTAGCCCATTCCGCTCAACACTTATCCCTCAATAAGTGTTGTTTAAGGATGATGAACGAAACACCCGTTTCCAAGTGTGAATTATTCAAACCCCAAAGAATCCCTCTCAATACGCAGCTACGATACTCCTCACTACCCTTGCTCGCGATTAGATGCACATATCATCAGCCACTAAGGGACATGCTCAACTGGTCAAGCAACGTGACAAATCAGTGGTATTGAGTAGAAATTTTGGTTGGCTTGGGGTTGACAAAATAAATGGCACCGGCCACTTTATAGTTCAAACAGTGGAATATGTTTTATGCTGTGAAGGATAAATGAGAAGTTTAACGTTTCGAAATTTTCTCCTTCTTCAGAGAGTGAGGGGAAAAGATTAAAAGTTTTATCGAAATTGCAAAAGAGAAAAATAAGTGATGTTGGTGGATGGGTGTGAAGGAAGAGAGAAGAGGAAGAGTTAATGAGCTATGGTGTAAGTAGTGTGGGAAGCAGGGCGAGTAGTATGGGAGAAGTATAGTGTAGAAAGGAATATAATGTAAGGGAGCAACAGCAAGTTATAGGTTAGATGAGGGATAAGAGGAAAGGATGAAGTGAGGAAGAGAGGAATACGAGGGGCGTTCAATAAGTAATGCCCCTGACCCACTTCCCATAGCAGTAGAGCAACGAAACTTTGCACAGTTATTAGTCTTTCTCTACATAGGAACCACCCAGAGTTACGCATTTCTCCCATCGTTTGATACAGCTCTGGAGACCGTTTTTTTAGAAGACCCAGCTTGGTCCTCCAACCACGACGTGACTTCAGAAATCAAGGCTGCATCAACTGGGAAACGCTTTCCTTTCAAAAACAACTTCATGGTTGGGAAGAGGTGAAAATCAGAGGGTGCAAGGTCAGAAGAGTAGGGGGAGGAGTTCATAGCCGCACGCCTGTGCTTCTGATCTGGCAACAAGCGAGTTGTGGACCGGAGCGTTGTCCTGCAGGAGGAGGGTGTCTTTGCTGATCTTGCCCCGCCTCTTGATTTTGATAGTTTCTCTTAATTTCCTCAAAAGTGAAGCATAATAGGCTCCTGAAATTGTGGTACCCTTTGCCAGGAAATCTGTTATCAATACTCCGTCCTGGTCCCAGAAGACTGTGAGCATGACCTTGCCAGCGGAGGGCTGCACCCTTGACTTCTTTGGAGGAGGTGAGTCACGGTGCTTCCACTGCATTGACTGGGCTTTGGTCTCTGGATCATAGTGATGGACCCAGGTTTCATCCTGTGTAATCAGTCTTTTGAAAAATTTTGACTCATCTTCTTGGCACATCTCCAAATTCATCCTCGAGCACTCGACGCGTTCTTGCTTCTGGAAAGGTGTGAGCAACCTGGGAATCCATCTGGCAGACACCTTTTGCATATGCAAATGGTCATGAATGATAGTTTCCACAGACCCGGTACTAATCTTGACCTCGTGGGCTATTTGGCGAATAGTTATTCGTCGATCTTCCAAACTGGCAGCCTCAACTTGACGGACAGATGCCTCATCAATGGCAGAAGTGGGGCGACCAGATCTGGGAGCTGTTTCCACCGAGTTCCGACCATGTTTGAATTCACGATGCCAGCGTTTTACAAGGTCATATGATGGGGCATCATTACCATAAGTTACTTTCATTTCATCAAAAGTCTCCCGTGGTGTGCGTCCTTTCAAATACAAAAACCGGATCACTACTCGACACTCAACAGGCTCCATTTCACACTTGACTCAGTTCAAACACCTGTAAATCAGAAACCCCAATTAGTTCAGAGCTGTAATTTGCCACCTACTCTATAGAGATATAAATAATAGCACACGCAAAATTTCAGCTAGATCAAACAACTGCAAGTGGGTCAGAGGCATTACTTATTGAACGCCCCTCGTATATACGTGATAACAAGGCGAAATACAATTACGGGTTATGAGAAAAGAGAGACAGAGAGACAGACAGGCAGGCAGAGATACACAGAGTCAGAGAGCAAGAAAGAGAGAGAAATTGTACTGGCCACAGTTGTTAGGACAATGAGTTAACAAAAATTCATAGGAGACAATTAAATTTAAAGATTGTGGTAAGATGTAAGGAACTGGAAAGTTAGGTGTGGTTAGAAATGACGCAGAAATCTGTAGCTGATGTTCAATGAGAAAACAGGCAGAAGGTTGAAGATGCAAAAACAGAGACGTGAGCAGGTGGAAAGTCTACAAGATCTGAAAATTCGCGCGCGCACACACATATAGGTATGACTGTGTGGTTAAGATGCTGGCTTTCCGGCAATGTGGGTTCAAATGTCTTCTACTATAGTCCTAGGCTGTCAAAAGCCTTGTGAGTGGATTTGATTGACAGAAACTGGAAGCCTGTGATGTGATGTGTGTGTGCGCGTGCGTGTGTGCGTGTGTGTCACCACCACCTGAAAACCTGTGTTGTTTTAAGTCCCCCATAACTTAGTGGTGGAGGCGCGTGGCTTAGTGGTTAGGATGTTGGACCCATGATCGTAAGATTGTGGTTTCGATTCCTGGACCGGGTGGCGAGTTCTGTTCTTGGGCAAAACACTTCATTTCATGTTGCTCCAGCACATTCAACTGGCAAAAATTATTAATCCTGCCACGGACCGACGTCCCGTCCAGGTGGGATATATATATATATATATGCCATGAAACTAGGAAACCGGCCCTTCTGAGTCGGCATAACTCGAAAAGGTATCTTCAACTTTTTTTGGGACTATAACTTAATGGTTCTGCAAAAGAGACCGATAGCATACCAAGCTAGAAAAATAGGTGCTGGAATCGATTTGCCCTTGCATGGCTGCAGTCCAATAACTGAAACAAGTAAAAAATATGACATACATACAAACATTCGTACATAGGTGCAGGAGTGGCTGTGTGATAAGAAACTTGCTTCCCAACTACTTGGTTCCGGGTTCTGTCCCACTGCGTGGCACCTTGGGTAAGTGTCTCCGACTATAACCTCGGGCCGACCAAAGCTTTGTGAGTGGATTTGGTAGACGGAAACTGAAAGAAGCCTAGCCACCATGACTGACCGCTAGCTCCAAAAGATTTTTTATTCTCTCTGTTTATTTCCTCGTGTTCCTTTCTATTGAAGAGCGTAGGACCGAAACGTAAAAGATTTTCTCACCTTCTCGAGCGTAAAACTAATACACCTGTTTGTTGTTTATACACTTGTCTTCGTCTTTTGTTTTTCTGTAAATTTTAACTCTCTCTCTCTCTCTCTCTCTCTCTCTATATATATATATATATATATATATATATACACATACATACATACATACATATACGAGCACAAGCCCCCCCCCGTCCAATGGATGGTGCTGAGTTGTCAAACATTTAAACCAAATTTTCTCAAAACAACTTGTCCGACCGTCCCATAGGCCTCCTCTTTGAGAAACATTGATTTAACCTAAATTTGAGACACCAGCAAAAGACGGATTTCGACTGATGTACTTGCGCGTACAAATGCACATTCCCACGGTTTTATCGATCGCATTCTCACCTGGAATCGATTTTTGTAATTTTTTCAAGACTTACACACGCCTTGATACCATCGGTATCTACATGTTAAATTTTAGCGCAATCGGATGGAGGATGCCCGAGATCCTAGAAGACACACACACACACACACACACACACCACACACACACACACACACACACAAAGACAGAACGGATTTTATATAATAGATATGTGTATGTATGTATGTATGTATATTTGTATGTATGTCAACCAGCGCTTGACAACCAGTGCTGGTTTGTTTACATCCCTATAACTTAATGGTAAAAGAGACGATAGAGTAAGTTCTGGGGTCGATTCGTTGACTAAAAATGTTTCAAGGTAGTACCGCAGTATAGCTACAGTCTTATGACTGAAACAAGTTAAAAGACCAAAATGGAGAAATTACAATTAGATGACTTCTTTGAGAAGATTAGTCTCTTCATTTCTATTTTTTTCTTTTCTTTTCTTTTTTTATTCTTAGCAATTGGCTTCGAAAGTAACATAAGTACAAATATAGGTGTGAGACAATCGATTAAAGAAAGGCGAAACTGTTCCATTTAATAAATATATGTATGAGACAGTCGATAAAAGAGAGGATGGGTGAGAATTATTGTTATTATTTAATCACTACCCTTTAAGGAGGCGAGTTGGCAGAAATGTTAGCACGCCGAGGTCGACTTTGATTTTCATCCTTTCGAGGTCGATAAAATAAGTACTAAGTAGGGCGAATGTAAAGCGCGTGCACACCATCCATTTCCGATGTTCCCCCCGCCCCTAAATTTTTTTCGAATCTCAATTTTTTCGATATAGGAGAATGTGATTTTACCCAAAAATCAAGTTTTCAAAATTTTAACCCCCCCCCCACCAATTTCTTAATTTTTAACTTTTTATCGAATTTTTTTAATCCACGTATAAAAATATAGAGATTACGAATCTGGGATTTTTTAAAAACTTAATTTGTCTTAAAGAAACACTCCCCACGTCGCTCACTCATCACCTCTTCGCTTTCAAAAAGCTAAAGACGTCTGATGGGTGAGGTGCATGTGCTTTACCTTCGCCCTAAGTTGAGCACTAGAGTCGATCTAATCAACTTTTCATCCTTTCGGGAACGATAAAATAAGTACCAGTTGATCACTGGAGTCAATATAATATACTTAACCCTTCCCTAGAACTAGCTAGCCATGTGCCAAAATGTGAATTCCTTATTTAATGACTATCCACTTCCTCCCAAATTTCTGACCTTGTACCTAGTTAAAATCTATACTGTAAATCCTCGAGTATAATCCGCATATTTTTCCCAAAATTTAATGGTCAAAATCCCTAGTGCGTACTACGTATGAGGTTAAAAATGAAAAATATTTTCTAAGCAATGTCCGAGACTCTATTTGCTGTCCGGCAATGTTTATTCAGATGCATTTTGTGATGTCGGGCGCGAAGATACCTTAAGCTAAGCCTGAAAGCAATGAAGTCATAAAAGAATCATCCATAACTTGTAATAAGCAACATTTATTAAACGTTATTACTGTTATTTCTTTATTTTCTGCAAACAAAATGCACAAAAAAGCTACATGCTTGCATTATGTTATATATACAATAATAATAAAAGACATTACCGTATACAGTTTTACAAACCAAGGACGTTATATAGACCTCCTTGACTCAAGTTAGAGAAGTGGTGCGTATTATACACAAGGTTTAGGTTTTTCAGAGGTACAGCCCCTAAAAATCCCCTGCGTATTATACTCAAGGGCGGACTATACTCGAAGATTTACGGTAATCATTAAAAATTGTTAGAATTATGAAGTGTGTTTTGTGCTATTGGTTCTGACTCTTGGTTTGAGTCTCAGTCCTGCTGAGGTCAGATATGCTATTCATCCCTCTGGGCTTGAGAAAAATAAATCAGCTATCAAGTATTGGGGTTGATGTTGTCGATTAACCCCTCTCTTCAAACTTATGCCCTTGTGCTTATGTCTAGAAAGAATAGTAATTGTTTCTAGTTTAGACACAAGACCGATATCTTCGAGAGGAGTGGATCAGTATATACCAGTATTTGGCTGGAACTTTTAATGACCTTTGAGAGAATGAATGTGAAGTTGACCCTGATAAAATATGAATTAGAAACGTAAAAAATTGGAACAAATAGCGCAAGACATTATTATTTGCTAACCTACCACCATTACAAATGCATTATGAAAGTAGACAGATGCATATATCGTCAGAAGGAAAAGTAGACAGACAGTTAATTGAATTTAAATGAAATGAAAAGAGACTATTTTTCATTGACAAATAATTTGGACCGGGTTTTGTTACTGATAGTTACAGTGGTGGCGTCAGTAGGGATTTTGGTTAGTGGAGAAGCGATGGTGGTTGAGCAGCAAAATGAATAGTTTTTATGCTTATTTTTTTTTTTTTTATATCATCCATTATTTTATGCATGCGCGTTAATTATCGTCTGCTCAATCGAAATATAAATATGTACAATAACAGACGATGTCAAGCTAAAAAGTATAGGGTAAGGCGTTTTTATCGTTTTGTTCCCAAATAACCATATTAAGAAATGTTAAAACTTTACTAACGTATTGTAACAGAATGATATTATAAATAATGACTTTGATGCTGTTCCATGGTTAAGATTGGTATAACTACATAAGTCTACCCCTACCCCGAATTTGTGTCCTCGTAACTTTCAGAAAAATTAGTATTTTTAATGAAATTTTCTATAAATTCCTTTTAGATGCTGTAGATTACGATTGTACTAAAATTTAATGTAAAAAAAAAAATAATAAATGGTAGGCGCGCACACATTTATACTTCATATCTACAAAATGAAACTTGAAATTTTGATAAAAATGTTGTGTCACTATGTATGTGTAAGTGCTTACCGTTTTTTTTTTTTTTTTACATTAAATTCCGATGTCATCGTAATCTCACACCATTGAAAGGTACTTGTTTTTCTGAAAGTTATGAGGAAACGAAGTCGACTTGAGTAAATAATCCGAAACTCCTCTCCGCCTCCTCCGAAAAAAAAAAATTGAAAGCAAATTCTGATATAATCGAAAACTATTCCATCTGAATGGTATTTGGGCGGAGGTAAAGAATACGCACACCACCCGTTTTCGGCGTAACCCTAACCCTAACTTAAACCCTAGCCCTAAACCGTAACCTTAACCCTAAGCCCTAAACCGTAACCTTAACCCTAAGTCCTAACCCTATCCATAAACACCGGGTGTGCGTATTCTTTACCTTCGCCGGGTATTTGTAGAAAATTTTATTAGAATAAATCCATTTTTTAAAAAATTATGATGAAACAAAGCCGGGAGAGGAGTACACTTGTGTAGTTATGCCGTTTAGATTAACTTTTTGGTGTAAAATGATAATAGATAACTCACAAAGTAGAGGACTATCTTTCAGAGATGTTGTTTCTTGGGTTGCACCTTCAGTACTACCTGTCTGGACACAATCTCAAGAATAAAATACTTTAGAAAAATATACAACTCCATCTTAACAATTTCCAAAATAACTGGAATTTCAAGAGTACGGCAAGCTAGCAAAATTTTTAGCGCGTCGGACAAAATGCTCCACAAGATTTCTTCCAGCTCATTATGTTCCGAGTTCAAATACCTTTTTGGCCTCAAAAAATAAATACCTATTTCTTTACTACTCACAAGGGGCTAAACACAGAGGGGACAAACAAGAACAGACAAATGGATTAAGTCGATTATATTGACCACAGTGCGTAACTGGTATTTATTTAATCGACCCCAAAAGGATGAAAGGGAAAGTCGACCTCGGTGGATTTTGAACTCAGAACGTAACAGCAGACGAAACACCGCTAAGCATTTCGCCCGGCATGCTAACGTTTCTGCCAGCTCACCGCCTTGTCTCAACAAAATAAATACCAGCCAATCACTGAAGTTGATGTAATCAGCTTATGCCCTCCCCTAAAATTGCTGGCTTCATGCCAAAATTATTATTTAAATTAATGGTTCTCAACCATCCTTTACATATGAATGCCTTTTATTCCTAGTTTACTCAGGTGGACCCACACATCTATTTGATGCTTTAAAAAATCTTGCTGCATTTATATTCTTTTATTCTTTTACTTGTTTCAGTCATTTGACTGTGGCCATGCTGAAACACAGCCTTTAGTCAAACAAATTGACCCCAAGACTTATTCTTTGTAAATCTAGTACTTATTCTATCTGTCTCTTTTGCCGAACGTCAATGCACCAGCATCAATTGTCAAGTGATGTTGGAGAGACAAACACAGTCGCACACGCACGCATGCACCCATACACACACACACACACACACACATATACATACATATATACGACAAACTTCTTTCATTTTCCATCTACCAAATCCACTCACAAGGCTTTGGTTGGTCTGAGACTATAGTAGAACCCAGAACCATGTGGTTGGTAAGCAAGCTACTTACCACACAGCCACTTCTGCGCCTATGATTAAATATTAATAGGAATTATATTAAAATGTTAAAATATTTTGAGCAGTGAAGAAGTATATAGCCAATTTATTACGCATAAATTTTAACAGCAAAATCTGGATCTTTTCTGTTGCTGTCACTGTTTTTGAAATCTTAAAAGTAAGTGAAAATTTTCAAATCTATATCTATATATATAAAACTCTAGTTGTGTGAGTGTCTGTCCCCTTCGATTTAGATTCCTAACTACTCCCACATTTTGCGGTGCAGTTTAACTAAATTCGGGTATCTTATAGTCGTGATTCATATCGAGCCCGTCTGGGTATTAGCGCGCGTCTACGATGAGTCTACGATTTTTAAAATAATTTAACATCATTTTTTATTCCATTTTAATGCATAATTTTTCGTGCACCTGTTTGCTTCTCCCCTTCTTCCCTCCCTCGTGAAGCTGTGGGGAAGGGAGTGTAAGGAAATCAATGTCGTAAAGCGTTGTCAAGGAGACCAGCGTTCTTTTAGAACGACTTCATGGCTTGAAGACACCAAAACAGAAATGGCTAAGAAAGCCCGAATTGGCATCTATAAGGGAAGTAACTCTCTAAAAATGCTTATATAGTTATTTCCCTTACAAACCCGAGCAACGCCGGGCGATACTGCTAGTTTAGTATATAGATGTAAATTTTCATGCTGAATCTGATTTTATTATTCACTTGTTCCAGGAAAATTAAAGAAAATTTGTAGAAAAATGTTACAGTAGTTTAAATTTCGATAATTGTTACCCAATCAGAAAAAAGGGATTTTTGAGGCTAACATTTTGAGCATGATAGCTATTTATAACATTAAAATGACAAAATTCCGATGACAAACTTGTAAGAAGTTTTGAAGTGTTAATAAGTTTTAAAGAATAAAGTCTGGTTGCAAGCATCCTTCCTCAGCTGTTTCTACATCTTGAGAAGACTGTTTCATCCATCTCGACAATCTTGCCAAGACTGTCTAACTGAACTGGATTGTGGAGCAGGTCCTTTGCACATATTTCATGAGCATAGCTGTTGTAATCAACAGCTATGCAGTGGTTCATCCTCAGTTCCTCAACACAAAACCAGACTAAAATAAATTCACCCATGAGCAAAGGAAAAAAAAAAGTACTGCCCTAAGAGAAAGGGTGCCACCTTCCAACTATGTATCTTTTCTGACAGACACTCACTCGTTGCATCCTTCTTGGGCATAGTGCCAGTAAATTTTCACGTGAAGCATCATCTTGTTCACATAGTGTCTTTTTTGTACATAATTTTCTTTTAGGGCCAACACCCTTCTCTTGCAAGAAAGAAACTGCATTCTAGGTTTTCAATTTCTCCATCATATTTGAAAGGTTAAATGAGTTAGCTGCAGTCATACTTCTGTTTAGGTTAGAATGGTCCCGGAAAACATACTTCGAAATTATGAAATTAAGGTAGTAACAGGACAGCAACCGAAAATATCTGTTTGTTTCTCAAAAAAAAAAAAAGACCACAGACGAATATGGCAAAACTTAGGTAGTACAAACATTCAGAAAATAGGCACTTGTCAAAGAAAATAGATGGATAAAGACAATGCATATGGTTGGGGTTTTAAGCAGACTATACCTTAAATTGTTACAATGGAAATGAGCACCAATATGTTTGTGGCTTTCAATTGGCTAAAATTGCCCAACATTTGCAAACTTTAAAAGCACTCTTTTACTTATTTCAGTCATTTGACTGTGGCCATGCTGGAGCACCACCTTTAGTCAAGCAAATCAATCCCCAGGACTTATTCTTTGTAGGCCTAGTACTTATTCTATCGGTCTCCTTTGCTGAACCACTAAGTTACGGGGACGTAAACGCACCAGCATCGGTTGTCAAGTGATGTTGGGGGGACAAACATATACACATACATATATATATACATATATACGATGGGCTTCTTTCAGTTTCCATCTGCCAAATCCACTCACAAGGTTTTGGTCAGCGCGAGGCTATAGTAGAAGACACTTGCCCAAGGTACCATGCAGTGGGGCTGAACCTGGAACCATGTGGTTGGTAAGCAAGCTCCTTACCACACAGCCACTCCTGCACCTATTAACTTTTTATTTATTAATTTATTAGGAAAATGAATTTCATTTCCATAATTAGCATATTGTACACCAAATTTGAAAACGATTGGAGCAAAATCAAATGAATAGAAAACTGTGACAGCAACAGAAAAGATTACAAAATCATCTTATATGGACCCCTAAAGGTCATATGAACCCCGTATGAGAACCACCGATTTAAATAAACAGTAAGGCAACAGACCAATAGAATTGTTAGATCATCAGCAAACATTCTTGGTGTTGTTTGTTCTGGCTTGTTCCATTCTGGGTTCACATCCTTCCAAAGTCAACTTTACCTTCCACCACTATGAGATCGATACAATATTTGTCAATGAAAAATAGTCTCTTTTCATTTCATTTAAATTCGATTAACTGTCTGTCTACTTTTCCTTCTGTCGATATATGCATCTGTCTACTTTCATAACACATTTGTAATGGTGGTGGGTTAGCAAATAATAATGTCTTGCGCTATTTGTTCCAATTTTTTACGTTTCTAATTCATATTTTACCAGGGTCAACTTCACATTCATTCTCTCAAAGGTCATTAAAAGTTCCAGCCAAATACTGGTATATACTGATCCCCTCCTCTCGAAGATAATGGCCTTGTGTCTAAACTAGAAACAATTACTATTCTTTCTAGACTTAAGCACAAGGGCATAAGTTTGAAGAGAAGGGTTAATTGATAACATCAACCCCAATACTTGATAGCTAATTTATTTTTCTCAAGCCCAGAGGGATGAATAGCATATCTGACCTCAGCAGGACTGAGACTCAAACCAAGAGTCAGAACCAATAGCACAAAACATACTTCATAATTCTAATAATTTTTAATGATTATAGATTTTAACCAGTCAAATATTGGGATTTGATGGCATCGACTGATCTTAACCTTCCTCTCCAAATTACTGGCTTTGTATCTAAATTAGAAACCATTATTTAAATAATAAATGTAAATAAACGCCTTAAGTGAATAATCAAAAATCATAGAGATGAAGATGAAATTAACTTCAACCATTTCAAACTATCATATAAGATGAAGTAAGAGTAATCTGAAAGTGCAATACCATTGACTGGTTTCCTCAGATTCTATCATTTTATTTACAACTAGTTGAATTACGGCGGTTGCTAGTACACTGCCGGCATGTCCCAAAAACCCCTTTGGTGGGAGTTGTGCCACCATAGAGGGGATTTGAGGACTCTCCCTATGTGGAGGAGGAATTTGTAGTCCTGTACCACAGGGGAGGAGAAATCCAAAAAAATGATCAAAAAGTTTAATAAAAAAGGTCGATGGGAAGGAATTAGTACCTGTATCAAGAACCCTGATTGGCCTCTGCTGGTAGCTGCAGAGGTTGTGTGGGAAAAAAACTTGTTTGAGGTAATAAAGTCCTTCCCTGAGGACACATTTCGCTTTTTGCTGAAAAGTCCTGACCTAGCACCATTGAGGTGTTTGAGTGTGGCATTGAGCCTGGTCAGGTGATGGCGGGGTGGAAAAATTAAGAAGCTTAGTGCCTCGTATTGTGTATCAACATAAAAGTAAGAGGTTTAATGCCTCAGTCTGTTGTTTTGTTTTGTGTTTTGAGTTTATTGTTTGTAAGAGTCTCAGAGCCTCAATTGAGAATGAACACTTACTCATATACAAAATGTGTCATCATCGTGGTATAAAATGTCCTCTACTGTGTGGTACATAATGAACACACAAACACACATGCACTCACAGGCAAATTCATACTCATATACAAAATGTGACGTCATTATTGTGGTATAAACTGTCCTTTATTATAGTTGACTATAGAAAGATTATTTTAGATAAAATGTTATATTGTTTTAATCCAAATGAAAATAAAAATTACATGTTGACACTCACAAGGTCTAATACCTTGTAAAATCTGATTTGATTTGGTGAAGCCGTTTGAGAATGCATAGGGAACAGACAGACAAAGAATTTTATATAGAAAGAGATTAACAGTAGCTTACCTCTTGTCCAAGCAGATTGAATGGTTAATGAGCGATTCACTTTAATGGGTCAGGGTTGATAAAATAAATGGTAGTAGTTTAGCTGGACTAATTGTTATCTTCCTCATCCTAAGCTCAAATACTGCCAGAGCATAGATTGATTTAGACTTAATTTTTTTAATGTTGAAAAATGAATATGTAAAAATGAGAACAATAAACCAGTGTATAAGAGAAAATAGTGTGTTTGTTAAGTGAAACTGATTGTTTATGAAACACAGAGGGAGAGAAAAATAAAGCTGTATAGAAGAAAGAGAGAGAGAGAGAGAGAGAGAGAGAAAGAGACAGACAGACAGAGAAAGCTGTGTGTATGTGGGAGATAAGATAATTGTCTATAAGTATATGTATGTTGGAAGGTGAGACAACGTTTCTAGAGTGTTCTTTGACATGGCCTATTCTTGATGTATGTACTGACTATTTCATGAACTTTAACCATTTCTGGCATTGTACTTGGGTTTCCTCCTCCCTTTCCTTCCCATTATCATCATCATCTACTATCTGCTATGTAATAGATCACCTGCTTTCAAGTCATAATTCAGCTATAACCACATCAGAGTTCACTGCCTATAATGTCGTAATTTAGTGAGTACATGTGAGTACAAGCTTTTTACTTTATCTATTATAAGTTACTCTTGTGTGACCATTGTAATCCCTATTAGATTAGGGTGTCTGTTGCACAATTTTCAAAAGAAATTCCCCTCAAATGGTTTCAATACTGTTTTAACAGAAAGATCTGGAAGGATTAGATGAAAGTTCTCTGATAATTTTCTTTCATGTAAATAAGTGTTTATGTTAATTTTAAGATTTGCCAGTAAAATCTTATAAAATGACATTATTCTAAAAGATGTACATGTTTGTATGTTATATATGAAAATAGGAACCGCTAAGTTACAGGGACATAAACACACCCGCATCGGTTGTCAAGCGATGTTGGGGGCACAAACACACACACACATATATATATACATATATACGACGGGCTTCTTTTAGTTTCCGTCTACCAAATTCACTCACAAGGCTTTGGTCGGCACAAGGCTATAGTAGAAGACACTTGCCCAAAGTGCCACGTAGTGGGACTGAACCCGGAACCATGTGGTTGGTAAGCAAAATACTTACCACACAGCCACTCCTTCTTTATTTTTTATTTTTATTATTAACTATTAAATAAAGTAGGAGAGAGGTCCCTACAAAATTAACTGTTTCATCTAAACTGACAAAATATCTTCACTTGATTTGAATAAATAAAAGAATAACAACTCATAACCAATACTCTGCCACTTTTTCTTATGCCTCTGGCCACTGAGTTATTTCTCTTAGCTCATTTATCATTAATTTATGCTAATTACTTAGACCATAAATGTGTTCTACTCTTTTTGTATAATCAAAATCCTTGGCTATGGAGATAAGGCAGGACATTTGCTGTGCTGATGACAACTATTGAGGCAGAAACAGGTGCCTGCAGCTGTCCTCTTATCTGCAGATAATAACACTGTCCTTTTCCTTAATGGCATGTCAACTTTGGAAAAGTTTTGATTCTTGAGATAATTTCCCTTTCTTATATGGAGCTGTTCTTAATTGTCATTTGGAAAATGTGACATATCCTCTAAAAATAGAGTTAATCTTTTTTTTTTTTTTAAAGAAAACAAGAATCAATGTTGTACAGTATTTGATATACCTGTATTTGTCTATGTTGTTATAAAAGCAATGCTTAGCCATCCCTCACAAGAGAATATGACTTAGTAGCTTGTACCAAACTTTTGCTACTTACATTAACTTTGTAGTTGTGAACAGACATACACATCCTCGTGACCCTCCCACTCTTGACCATGCAGAACATTGATGATGTGACAGCTGGAGAGAGAGAGAGAGAGACAGAGAGACAGAGAGAGAGACAGACAGACAGACAGCTGCACTAGCAGTTGGCTGGTACTTATTTTCAGTTGAGTTGACTGCAGCAAGATGAAATGAAGTACCTTGCTCAAGGGCAGAGCATGCAGCCCATGCCAGGAACTGAACACATGACCATGAGCTCAACACTCTAACTAGTAGGTCATGAATTTTCACAATTAATGTATGCTTGTAAGCATGCATGCATGTATGCATACATGTATGTATGTATACATGTATGTATGTATATGTATGTACATATGTATTTATGTATGGCTATGTCTATGTATTTATATATGCATGCATGAATGTATATATGTATTTATGTCTGTGTGTATGTATGTATTTATATATGTATGCATGAATGTATATATGTATTTGTGCCTGTGTGTATGTATGTATGTATGTATGTATAAATGTATTATGAGTGTATCTATGTACGTATGTATGTGTGTGTGAGTGAATAAAACCAGGAAATTATGAGACAAATCAACGATTATTAAAATATTTCTGAAAATAAACCGTAGTGTTTATTGTGAATAAAAAAAAAATGAGCAATATTTTATGTTAAACAACTCCAAACAGGTTTAAAAGGACTCAAACCAGTATTTAAAAGGATTGACCAGAAACCACTGGTTTTTCTGGTAAACCATGCAGTATCTGTCAGTCACTTTGTTTAGAACAGAAATATCATATTTGTGGCTGTGTTTATATAAACTGGATTGATTGTGTTTCGAGCAGCAAAAAGTAAACTGGGTCAATACATGTGCATTTTAACAGAACAAGAGTATAAACACATAGAGGTAACATATTTCTATGAAATAAATTCCAATGTACAAAAATAAAGGAAGGAATTAGGCAGAAAATGGACTGAGGGTTAATATATGTTTAAGTTTTCAGCATGTTTAATCAATAAGTTGCTCTAATCAATACAAAAGTTGCCCTTCAACAAACAACATACATGACAGATTCTGTATAAAATGTAATATAACAGTAGTATACATTAGTTCTTTCTTTTATTGGTTTTGGTTTCAGCCACTGGACCATGGCCATACTGGAGCACTGCTTTTAAAGGGAAGGGGGTTAGGTTGCATTGGCTCCTGTACTTATTTTAGTTGAGTACAAATTTTATTAATTTCTATTTTATTGAATAGCTGAGTTTAGCAATTTGGTATACTGATTTCCACAAGTGTACATAAACATAGATGCACACACACATATACATATGTGTGTGAGTGTAGGTGTAGTTGTGTGATTAAGACACTTGCTGCCCTACCATGTGGTTTTGGGTTCAGTTCCACTGTGCTGCACCATGGACAAATGTCTTCTACCCTAGGCCTGGCTCACCCAAATCCTTGCGAGTAGATTTGGTTGAGAGAAATAGAAAGAAGCACACACACATACATATTTATTATATAAAATCTGTTCTGTCTGTCTGTGTGTATGCCTTCTAGGATCTTGGGCATCCTCCATCCGATTGTGCTAAAATTTGACATGTAGATACCGACGGTATCAGGGCTTGTATAAGTCTTGAAAAAATTACAAAAATCGATTCCAGGTGAGAATGCGATCAATAAAGCCATGGGTTAACTTACTCGACTAGAGGTGGTGCTCCAGCATGGCCACAGTAAAATGACTGAAACAAGTAAAAAAGTAAAAGAGTATGTCCATATATATTTTTGATATTTCTATATTTTTATATTTTTACATGTATTTTTATATATATTTTTAATATATCAATATGTTTTTGGGACAATTTTTAACTTAAATTAAATATATATATATATATATATAGAAACTGCAGTCTGAGAATTACCGGTTTAGTAAATGTTTTTATCTTCATTTCACTTAATTTATCAAGCTTCTGTATTCCTAGCACATATTTCGCCTTAATGTACTGATATATGAAAAATATATGGCTTGTGTTAGTAATACCAGCGATTATAATTATTTTTATTTTATCGCAATTTGATTTGTTTATATATATATATAATATATATATATATATATATATATATGTGTGTGTGTGTGTGTGTGTTCATTGTAATTTGTCTGATTTGAACTTTCTCCAATCTGTTTATTATACTTGTCTAGCGTCTCAGGTTCAACTTGAGCACTTCTATGCAGTCCGTATCTTTTGTAAGAAAAATATAACTAGAGAGAGAGAGAGAAAGCAAGAGAGAGAGAGAGAGATGGGGAGGGAGGGGGAAGAGAGACAGAGAGAGAGAGAGAGAGAGACACACACACACAAGAGGGTTGGCTGCAAAGTTCATAGGCTGACCTTGATATTCTCATGGAATGTGACCAAATGAGGTTTATTTTTCAACATAGTCCTTCTTGCAGACCACACACTTCTTTCATCAGTGTTGCAGTGGTGTTTAGTCCCATTGGTGAAGAAGCTTTAATTCTGTTGCTCAAAGTAATCAACAGTGGATATGTCACCATAACTGCAATACTGGCTCGCAACCAAACGTTTTGTTTTTTTTATGTTGGGAGTACAGATGAGAGTCAGAAGGGGCCAAATCTGAAGAATATGGTGGGTGATCAACCAGTTCAAAACCAGTCATGCACAGCAGTCATTGACACCAAGAACTTATGTGCTAGAGCTTTCTCCTGCTGAAACAAAACCCCTTTCGTCAGTAAACCTGAACGTTTGGTCTTAATAGCTTTTTGTAACTGTCTCAGCAAGTTAGCATAGTACTCTCCATTGATGGTGTGGCCCTTCTGAAGATATGTTAAGGTTATCTCCACAGATTTTCTATTGGACACAGTATTGGCTTATAAAGTGCTTAATAAACTTTGTAGTATATTATGGTCGCATAATGAATTACAGTGTCCCTACAAGTAATTAACTTATGAAGATAGTCAATAAACACAATGCCTTTTGCATCCCCCAAAACTGGGGCCATTACCTTCCCTGCAGATGAAATGACATTGGCCTTCTTTGTAGTCGGTGAGAAGGGTAGTTTTCACTGCATGGGTTTTGAAGTCTTTTTTGAACAGAGTGATGTCTGTTTACCTAAAATGAAACAATGCAGTTATTAATAAAAGTTGAAATAAATGCATGCAAGATTTCACAGCCCTAGCATGACTCCTTCATAGTCATCCTATGAATTTTTCAGCCCACCATCGTGTGTATATAAATATACACAGACACACACACATACACATATAAGATGCAGGGGTCAAGGTGTAGAAAGATAGTTAGCTTCAAGCAATCTGTAATATATATGAAAAACAACTTTCAGGAGACAACAGTGATTTATTGAGAAGGAAGGTTGTGGATTTTTTGCATATTGAAGTACAATAAACTGGAAAAAGTTCTTTTTATATTTCACGGTAGCCGACCAAGGTTGCCAGGTGTGTAAATAAGAATACAAGAGTTAAGGAATGGAGTAGATAAGCCCAGATCTTATCTACTGTATTCCTTAACTCTTGTGTGTGTGTAGGCACAGGGGTAAGTAGCTTGCTTACCAACCACATGGCTCCAGGTTCAGTCTCACTTCATGGCACCTTGGGCAAGTGTCTTCTATTATAGCCTCGGGCTTGTGAGTGGATTTGGTAAACGGAAACTGAAAGAAGCCCATTGTATATATATATATATATATATATATATATATATATATATATATATATATATATATATATATATACATACATATATGATGTGTGTGTGTGTGTTTGTGTGTCTGAGTTTGTCCCCCAAACATCACTTGACAACCGATGCTGGTGTGTTTACGTCCCCGTAACTTACCAATTCAGCAAAAGATACTTATAGAATAAGTACTAGGCTTACAAAGAATAAATCCTGGGGTTGATTTGCTCGACTAAAGGCAATGCTCCAGCATGGCTACAGTCAAGTGACCAAAACAAATAAAAGAATAAAAAATATCAAAAAACAAAAACAAAATGTTTTGAGAACTGTTACAAGGATAAATCAAGAAAATATTTACATTTTTATCAAAATATGCAATGGTTTCAGTCTCTTAAAAATGCAATTTAGTCATGCTGAAGTAATAGGAAAAATAAATTAAATTAAATTAATCTTTCATGATATTGGTTCTGGAAGTTCACCTGTTTTTCTTACAAAAATCACATGATGCTGGTATTTTGCTTCTTTCTTTCTGTTTGTTTTTATGTCCTGGTGGTAGTAACAACAGTAGCAGTGGCTGTCAGTAGTAGCAGTTAGAAGCATTTTTGGCTTTGTTTGAAGTTTTTGATAGACATTTATAGTTGAGAAGTAAGCTCAGTAGAACAACTTGTAGAAATTTTGCACTATTCACTTACATTACTGGAGTTTGAAAAAACCACTCACTTTCATTCAATAGTTTTTGACTGCTTAACCTACTAGCTTGTGGCTACAACAGCAACTATGTTAGTAGCTGAAGTAGTTGTCTTGTCACTCTAACTTGTAGCAGTAGTAGTGTGACAACTTCAGTAAAGATTGCAGTAAAGTTGGTTGTAGTTGTCTTTCTTCCCATGCCACAGATCTTTAGATGTGGGTGGTATTTGATTATGAAGGTTTTTGATTGTTGTTGAGTTGTGCAATCACAAAATTGATATGAGGGGAAAATCACAAAATTTGGTTGTTTCTTACTTGCATATATGTGTATGTGTTCACTGAATCTTATTTGTCTGTATTCTAGTATTTTAATATGTTATCTATTTCTTTCATTGATGAATGCCACCATCATGCAAGCAATGTTGTTGATTTCTAGTTTTCCGTGGAAAGCATGTCTGGTTATAAGCAAATATTACTTTGCTTGGTGACAGTAAGGGCATCTGGGTATAGAAAATCTGCTTCAATGAATTCTGTATGTGTGTATACATGACAGGCTTCTTCCAGTTTCCATCTGCCAATTTCATTCACAAGTAACAAGTCAACCTATGACAATAGTAGGAGGCATATGTGTATATGTGTGTGTGTATAATATATATATATATATATATGTATGTATATATATATATATATATATACATATATATATATATACAGGGTGCAGTAAATATATTGTCGCCTAAATTACACAAAAATGAAAATAACATTGATATCTCATTCTAACAGATATATATTACCAAAATTACGTCAAAAATATCATGAAATACTAATGAGTAAATTTATTCAATAAAATCAACATTAGCTTCAACCATGGCCTCCAGATGACTTTGGAATCTCCTGCAACTCTTCTGGGTGGTCTCCTTGTTTAAGTTGGCAAATGCTGCTATAATCCTTGCCTTCAGTTCATCTTTGGTGTTACAAGGAGTTTTGTTGGTCTCTTACTCAATTGCGCTCCACACAGATGTTAGGGGTGATGTGGTCGCAGAAATTATCTGACAGCCATAACTGGGTTCTCCTGCTTATGTGGTATGGTGCCGAGTCCTGTTGTCAGACATAAGGTTTTCAACAGTCATCCTCTTGACCCAGGGCAGCACAACCTCCTCCAGGTACTTGATGTAGGCCTCCATGTTAAGTCTGAGGCCATGTGGGACAATGAATGGAGACATAACATTGCCATCACTAGTGATCACTCCAAACATTATGAAGTTGACTGGATGTTTGATTTGTATCAGTCTCAGTACATGTTTTGGGGACAAGGCAAACCAACAGCTGTTCTGTGTGTTCACTATCTGTTTGTATTGGGGCAGTACAGTATGTCATTTTCAAATTTCTGGCAGAGTGAATTGCGTCACAGTGCTGTTTTTCTCATAGATATTGCCCAACTGATCCTACTGTACTGTGTAGTCAACAAAATCAAAAACAATGTGCATGTGCAAAATTAAAAATATAAAATGATGACAATTTACCAATTGCACCCTGTAAGTGTGAGTGTGTGTGTGTGTGTGTGTGTGTGTGTGTGTGTGTGTGGTGTGTGTGTGTGTGTGTGTGTGTGTGTTTCAAAAAATTGTACAAAAACCAGAAGAGAGGCAAATGAGGGAACAACAAAGGTGTATTAGTTTGATGGTCAAGAAAAATGGAAGTCTTTGGTGTTTCAAGCCTATGCTCTTATGCAGGGAATGAGAGGAGAAAACAATGTAGAGAGAAAAAAGTGTTTGGATTCAGTTTCACATGTTGATTTGATCAGAATGAAGGAAACGGTTGGTGGCAAAAGAGCAAGGGAGACAACAGTAACCTGGCAAAAGTGTGTGTGCACAAGCTTGTGTGTGTATGTGGAGTTAATGTATGCATAATTATGTGTGTGTGGGTGTGGGAACAAGAATGTGTGTGAG
The DNA here is from genome assembly GCF_006345805.1 of Octopus sinensis. Taxonomy (NCBI): domain Eukaryota; kingdom Metazoa; phylum Mollusca; class Cephalopoda; order Octopoda; family Octopodidae; genus Octopus; species Octopus sinensis. The sequence continues at coordinate 89,783,215 of NC_043001.1, read as the reverse complement.
TATGAAGATTATGTGAATATGTGTATGTATGGGAGTGTATATGTGTATGCATATGTGTGTACGTGTGTGAGTAAACTATGTGTGGGCAATGTGTGAGGTGATGTGTGCTCTGTATTTATGTGTGCATGTGTGTCAACATATGTCTATATACTGGAGTGTGTGAGGTTGTCTAATGTATGTGTGTGCATGTGCAAACACATGTGTTTAGCAGCTAATGAGTACATCTATTCTTTGGGTAAGTAGTGTGCCTGCATGTGTGTTCTTGTGTTGCTTCTTGGGTGTGGGTGTAAAAGGCACTTAAACATGTGTGCATGTGTGTGTGTGACACTGCTGTGTGTGCTTATGCATGAATAATGTGTATATTTATGCATGTGTATGTATGGGAGCAAGTGACCATGTCTTTGTTATCAGTTGGTGTGTGCATGTGGAGTTCTTGAATAAACTGTGTATGTATGTGTATGGAGTTGATTTGTGTATAATATTCTGTGTTTGTGCATATGTATATATGTGTAAGAGCGCTTGTATGCATGTGTGACAGGCTATCTTATACACATGTTTGCTGTAAGGGATCCATGTGGGTTGACCTGGATGAAGGTGCAAGGTGGAATAGGAATGTGAGAGTAACGGTTGTGAAGTGTTGGGTGCTGGTGTGCATGGAATGGGAATGAATGCGTGTGTGTGTGAATGTGTGTGTGAGTGTGTGTAGGTGTTTGGATATGTTGTAGGGGCATAAGGTGTGTATGGTGTGGGTCATGAGTATAACGGTGTAGAGGTGTGGGGAGGGGTAGAGGAGGAGGGATAGTTGAAGTAGGGAGGTGTGTGCTGCATGTAAATGTACATGGAGATAGGCAGGTTTAGATGGAAGGAAGTGATGAATTGAGATCACGAGGAATTGAGGAATGAAGAGAGAAAATAAATTCCTGGTCTTGACAGAAGGTAGCTTCTGTGTAAGGCTTGTCTGAATACAGATAGATGTTGTAGTGAATGACCAATCAAGTGAGTGGCAAGTGACCAGGGCATCATTACCAAGTCTGATGTCCCAGAGATGTTTGGTAAACTGGTCAGCTAAACTCCGGCCAGTTTGACCAATATACAATGAATGACAGTGAGAAAAAAGGATACAGTAGATTACACTGCTGGAAGAGTAGGTGAATGAATCAGTGGTGTGGTAGAGGAGGTGGTGGGTCTTGGTGAGGATAGTTGTAGGGGCAGGTGTGGCATCATAGGTAAGAGCAAAAGAAGGAGTGAGGTTAGACGTCAGGAACAAGGAATAAGCTACAAACCAGAAGGTCATGGAGGTTATGGGCATGCTTGAAGGAGGAGAGGGATGAGGTGAGGAAGATATAGGAGATAGAAAGGGTTAGATTTGAGTCGGCAGAAATCTCAAAGAAGGGAGGCGTGTGTGTAGAGCGGGTGCACAGTTCAAGAGAGGAATGAGCGAGGGCAGTTTGGTGGGTTTTCCTTGTTGGGTGAAGTGGTGAGCTATGAATTAGGACCATGTCTCGAAGTCTCATGGTCGTCACTATAGAGCCACTGGAGATGTAGGAACTGAAAGTGTAAGTGATGGACAGTCAATGACGCAGTCTTGTTCATTAGACGCAGGTGGAATATTGTGGGATAGGGCATGCAGTCTGACATGGCACACAAAGTGTTGAACATCAGTTCACATCCAAAACTCGTTGCTGGATGGAGTGGCATAAAATGAAGACCCCTATGAAGGAGAGAATTCTTGGCTTCAAAGGGGGCAAGATCGGTAGTAAGGGGAGGGGGTGGGTGAAGGAATGTGAACTAGGTGGGGAAGAAGATGGAGGTGATGGTTGTGGGGAGGAGAGAGCAGAAGAGGAAGTTGTAAGCAGGGGATGTCATACAGGGGGAAGAGGGAAGAATGGACAAAGATGAGGGTGGGGAGGAGTTGGGCCAAAGATGGAGAGGGTTAGAGAGGGCAGGGGAACGGGAGGGTGTAGTGACAAGCAAGAAAATCATGGAGGAGGTGAATGAGGTAGAGGATGAAACAGAGGATGGAGTGAGCAATGAAGGGAGTGCAGCAGGAGGAGAAAATGGAATAAGCAAGAGGGAGAAGCCAGTCAGGTGTGTGTATTTTGGAGAGATTAGAGCAGATGGCAGCACACGTAAAGTGGAAGGAAGAGGTGTGGAGGATGGGTAAGATAGTAGAAGCAGAATGGAAGGGAAGGTGGAAATATAGATGGAAACCTTTGGGGTTGAGGTTGAGGTGAAGGCAACAACTGAGGAAGGAAATATGACTAGAGAAACAGGGGATGAGGTTGAAAATGTATTGGAAAAGGTAGGGAGAAAGCTGGAGGCAGGAGATAAGAAATGAGGTGAGGTAATGTTTAAGATGGTGGTGCAAGTGCAGGAGGAAAGATTTATGATCAGGCATGTTGGAAGGAGAAATAGCAGGTAAAGAAAGAAAAGGAAGAAACAAAATTAGTAATATATGAAGTATGCAAGAAGTTCAAAAAGTTCACATGCACACACACACACACACGCACATATTTATATATACATATAGATATATGCTAATATTGTTGGGTATTGTTTTTTATTCTCGTTTAGTTCAAATTTTATTTCAAATTTCCTAGTTCAGAAAAGCAACCACTGTATAAATCAATGTTGGCCTATCTGACCAGCGACTAATATTACATACAAATATTACATTGGTCATCAGTTGTGATCATCATCATCATCATCATCATCATAACAGAATTGAAATCAGTCAGTTTTCAGCCTCTATTGACATCCCCTGACCTTTCTGTTGAAGTGTTGTGACAGGACACATTAATTTTATCTTGTATGTTTGTAAAACTAGTTGGCTCTCATCCTATCTTGAGAGCCATTGATAACAGTAGCTGCAACACCTCCACCACCACCACCACCGCTACTGTATCAACTACCACATCACCACCTTGTCCACTTTACCAATCACTACCACTGCTACCTCCACCATCACCACCATGTTTATTTACCAACGCCATCATCACCACCACCACCACCACCACCACCACAGCACCCCTCCCCATCAGCTACCACCTCCATACCAACTACTACCAGTGCCATTATGCCTACCACCATATCCACCACTAGTGCACCAACCATTAACCCCCCACCCCCACCCCACACACACACACACTACATCACCTCCTCCACTACTGCACCAATCACAGCTATTACCACTGATGACCCCTCACCCCCGCCACCGCAAATATCTTGCTTATATCACCAACTGCTACATGGTCACCACTACTACCCTTTGTTGTTAACATCACTTCCTTAATTTTTCTCATTGTTGACTCTGCAACCATTGTCATCATGGCAAACAGTAATATGATAACCAGTGCTACCATGATCGTTATTGCTATCAATCACCACCATCATCATCATCATCATCATCATCATCATCATTAATGCCGTCCTTCCAACAGAGCCAATGAAGGAATCACTAGGTGATTTCTCAATCAGCAAGAATCACCACCTAAATTCCCTAAAATCACAGCCTGCCATCAAAAAAACAAGGAAGGACTAATTAAACAGTGCAGTTTTTCATATTAAAGAACAGAAAAGAAAATCAATAGAATAGTCAAAGCCTTTGATTAACCTTTTGATTCCAACCTATCTGAAATTGGAGACTGCTCTATTACTCACACTTCCTGTTTTAAAGTAGTTTAAATGATAATCTCTTATCAAAATTCCATGTTAATATATTTTCCAAACATCAACTTAATAGCAATAAAGTTATTATTTACATTATTTACAATTGACGGATATTTGTCCTCATCTTGTTTGTTGTTAGCACAATGTTTCGGCTGATATACCCTCCAGCCTTCATCAGGTGTCTTGGGAAATTTCGAACCTGGGTTCTCATTCCTAAGGTCGTCGTCGTCGTCGTCCTTCTTCTTCTCCTTCTTCTTCTTCTTCTTCTTCTTCTTCTTCTTCTTCTTCTTCTTCTTCTTCTTCTTCTCCTTCTCCTTCTTCTTCTTCTTCTTCTCCTTCTTCTTCTTCTTCTTCTTATTATTATTATTACTATTATTATTATTATGCCCATGGGCATATGGCGTAGTGGTTAAGAGTGCGGGCTACTAACCCCAAGATTCCGAGTTCGATTCCAGGCAGTGACCTGAATAATAATAATAATAACAACAACAACAATAATAACAACAACATCAAAAAATACCTTAGGAATGAGAACCCAGGTTCGAAATTTCCCCAAGACATCTGATAAAGGCTGGAGGATATATCAGCCGAAATGTGTTAACAACAAACAAGATGAGGACAAATATCCGTCAATTGTAAATAATGTAAATAATGTACATTATTCCTCATCTCTTAAATATAGAACTGAATAAAGTTATTTTAGTAAATTCTTCATTATTTTCAAAATTAATTGAGACACAATGGTATATATATATAACAATAAAAGAAGTGAGAAACCAACTCAATCTGAGCTAATCTGAAGTTAAACATCAACAACAACAACAACAAGAGTAATAACAATATCATTCTCCCTTTAAATCATTAACATCTTCATCATCAACAATCCCATCACCATAGCCACCAAAATCACTTCCATCAACTCTGTATAGCAGCCAGATTGCCATCTCACTGAGAAGATCATTAACCACCATCTTAAATGTAATCAACTAGAAGTCAGCAACTAAATGTCCCATTAGCAGTAAATCAACCAACTATATCTGAATTACCTCTACAAGCCACATCTATCTCGAAAATTGTTTCCAGGCATGGAACCTTGATTAACAGAATGTAATGTAGTTAGAACTAAACCAAATAATAAACATTATTCGATGTAATGTATTGCATATTTCTTTCTTTATATTATATTTGATAGTGTTAATTTTGAGATAATAAAAGGTTGCAAATATAACATCACAACCATATATATATATATATTACTATATCACTGTATGAACTAGACTCGGATGTTATTATACGCTGCTGGTTACAATCTGCTTTTTCTCATTGTTGTAGCTTTCAAATGATGCCACCCTACTGGTTAGGTAGGGTGGCCTATATATATATATTATATTTCTGTAAATTTCAACTATATATATATATATATTACACATTTACACAGAAGTCGGTTGTTCAGTTGATTAAACAACTGAATCCTCATCATTGAATCATGGTCAACTACCATGACCATACATACATGTGTGTATGTTTGTATGTATGTACGTGTATGTATGTACGTGTATGTCTGTTATATGTGTTTGTATGGATGTGTGTGTGTGTGTGTGTGGTCAATGGTGGTGGTTCTCCATTGTTCAACAATACAGATTCAGTTATTCAATCAACTGAATTATTTACTCCTGAATTTACATGAGAATGGTTGAGTATTCCACAGATACATCTACCCATAACAATTACAGATTTCAGCCTGATAGGCTTCCATACAGTTTCCATGTACCCATCTTCATTCACAAGATATGGGTTGACTCAGATTCAAAGCTATAGAAAATTACATTTGTTGAAAAGGCCATACAGGGGCATCAGACCCAAGATTTTGTGGTTATGCACCAAGTTACTTAACTACAGGGTGGTCTGAAAGTTTTGTTACCCACTACATATTGTTTATTATTGTCCTTATTATCATTATATTTTGGTTTAGCAAAACCCCTCTACATGTAATGATTTGGGCCACCATATCAAGTAAGCACCTGGTAGGACCCTATTTCTTCAAGGGCACTGTTAACCAGCAACCTTACTTTGCCATGTTAAGGGAGTGGTTTGTTCCACAGCTCCAGAGGTTTAATGTTGACCTGAATGATTGTTGGTTCCAATAAGATGGTGCCCCACCCTGCTATGCTATCACTGTCAGGGAATACCTACATGAAGTTTTTCTGGATAGATGGATAAGGCAAGATTCACAACTTCCAGCACCTGTCAGTTGGCCTTCCAGAAGGCCAGACCTCACGTATTGCGATGACACAGTGGGGGTATTCCCAAGGAGAGAGTTTCATATGAACAATACCAGAATACCCATCAGTTGAAGGACACCATTCGGAGAGCCTTTGCAACAATCACTAAAGCACAGCTTTGAAAAATATCACACAGGACATGGTGCCACATCATGATGGTGTTCATGCAGACCTTCTCAATGCATGACAGCATCTATGAAAGTGAATTAACAAAATCCAGTTTTTGCTTTGGAATACTGCATTACTTGTTCTATTGTTCTCATTACTTTCTGGTGGGAGGTAACAAGACTTTTGGACCACCCTGTACATCCATCTCAACTACATTTATCTATTTATCTATCTATTAACATACACTCACACACATATACATACATGTGTATTGTTGGTGGCACACAAAAGCACTCTGTACATGCTGCATTAGGAAGAGCATTCAACTGTAGAAACCATATCAAAGCAGACATGGAAATATGATGCAATCCTTTGACCCATTGGATCCTGTCAAACTGCCCAACCTATGCCGGCATTGAACATGGATGTTAAATGATAGTGATCGTGACAATGATAATATGTATATATTCTGCTGCTGTAATTTACTTAGGAGTAAAAGTGATATTTACTTCCTTTCTGTGCTACTAGTTATTTCTCCATCTCCTTTGAACCCATTCCTCATTCTTAACATGATTTCATATCTACCATCGACAATACCCACCGTTATGTGGTACTCACTACATTTTCCCCTATGTGCCTCTAACTGATTCCACTCCATCACTGTACATCTCATGCTTTTCCAACTATTACAACCTTTACCTACCAACACCTGCCTGTCATCTCTCATTCTTCCACTGTCTGCTGTGTTACCATTCTGATGTTCTTCACTCTTTCTGTACTACTAGTCATCACTTCCACTTCCCTAAGCCACTTCTATTGACATTTATCCCTCATTCTTATCATCCTCCCTCCTACTCATATATATCATTGACCACTCCTATTCTCATCTCTAACCATCTTTCACCCTCTTCCTTACTCTTGCAACCTTTATCTACTGAAGCTTTCTGATCTTTGTCTCCAAACTTTTTTTGTACTTTGGGAGTATGCTCTGATACCTCATCACTACCATCTATATCTCTCTTTCCATCTTCACCTCAACTACTCCCACCTACCTTTATTTAATACAGGATAGCCATGTATCTCCCCCACAGCAAGAAACTAGTTCCTCTAACATACTCCAGCCTCTCAACACCTAGCATACAGCCACTTCCCCTCTCTATTTAGCCTCAGTCAGTTGAGGGGCTTTTTAATCTTGCAAGTTACATGGCAACCACACTAGTGCTGGTTCTGCAAAAAAGCACCCACTTCACTCTGTGAGTAATTGGCATTAAGGAGAGCATCCGGCCACAGAAACCATGTCAAAGCAGATACTGGAGCACTGTGCAGTCTTCTTACTCATCAGAGCCTGTTGAATCATCAAATCTCTGCCAGCATAGAAGATGGATTAAAAAGAAGCCCATTGCATGCATGTGTATGCGCACACACGTGTTATTTCTTTATTGCCCACAAGGGGCTAAACATAGAGGGGACAAACAAGTGCGTAACTGGTACTTAATTTATCAACCCCAAAAGGATGAAAGCGAAAATCAACCTTGGTGGAATTTGAACTCAGAACATAGCGGCAGACAAAATAGCGCTAAGCATTTCGCCCGGCATGCTAACGATTCTGCCAGTTTGCTGCACACCCCACCCCACTATCACACACACACACACACACGTGTATGTGTCTGGTAGTGGGGGAGTATGTTTTTATCATGATATTACACACAAATTATAGACAGACTACATCATCATACAAGCGGTGACACTTGTTTGTAATCCTTTGTGAAAACATCTCTTGAGTGGCAAAAAATACTATCTTGCTTGAAAATAGGTGAATGTTGGTAATAGGTAATTTTATTTCTAGAGCTAGTTTCTAACCTAGATCCAAGGTTCCTTCATTGGAATTTCAACAACATGAACAGGGCAGTTGTGCATGTTTGCATGCATATATGCAAGTATTAGGTGTTGGTATATGTGCAGATATTTATGTATGTATACTCATATATATAGTTGTATGTCTAGACATGTGTATATGTACTTATATCTTACATGCTAAACTTTTGGAAAGTTTTACATATTTCGACAGTTCCAATCATGGCCTGTTTCTGTAGCCTTCTAATTAGCTTTCTCTTTTCTGATTTCAAGAACCCTAATTTTTCAAGATTGGCACTGAGGCTACATATCCAAGTGCCCTAATAATTATTGGTATAAATTTAAAGTCGTAGTCCAGGTGAAGTACCTGTGAATTTATAAACAGTTCAGCATAGGCATTTTCTGTATTGTTGATCTTTAGCTCTATGGTAACATCTGCTGAGCAACTGACTATCAACATTACACAGTTTTCCTTCTTTGTTCTAAATCTATCTATTTATCTATCTATCTATCTGTCTGTCTGTCTGTCTGTCTGTCAATCTATCTATCTATCTATCTATCTGTCTGTCTATCTATCTATCTATCTATCTATCTATCTATCTATCTATCTGTCTGACTGTCTGTCTGTCTGTCTATTTATCTGTCTATCTATGTGGGTGCGTGCATGTGTGTGTGTGTGCATCCATGCATGTATGTGTGTGTGTATGTTTGTATGTATGTGTGTATATGTATGTATGTCTGTTTGTATGTGTGTATATAGTAGTGGCTATGAGTGTGTGCCTGTGTATGTGTCATGTGTATAACACATGGTGGAACAGTTCAACACAGAGGGAGGGAGAAAGAAAGAGGGAGGGAGAGAGCCATGGTAGCTATGAACCGACCACGAAAAATTGAAAGAAAGACAGAAGCAAGTGAAAATATCAGGTCATTAGAATAAATGTAGGTGTCAGGTTCACATACATAGCAAGGAGAGAAATTACAAATAAGAAATTACAGATTTACTAATGTCCTGTAATGAAAGGATCAGAGGTATCATATGTTGCAGATTGCAAGGTCAGTATGCATCAAGATCCCTCTAGGGAAATGTGTGCATGAAATAATACCAGCACACTTGTCCATATTAATACCAAGAAGGAAAAGGCATGGAAATATTACTATTAACCGTTTCATTACCAACCCGGCTGAAACCAGCTCTGGCTCTGTAGTACAAATGTCTTGTTTTCATAAGTTTTGAATTAAAATCTTCCACCAAACCTTAGTCACAATTTATGTTCCTAACACTAGCTGAACAATAACCTAAATTCTTTGTATATCTAAAGTAATTGAAAGAAATACAGAGCATCTCAACAGAAATACAGTAATGAAAGTGTTAAAGGTTGTTGACTGAGAAGACTACATGGGAGAGACAAAACAACTTGTTCAAGTGGACTCAACAGATGGATTAGCTATTGTGATTAAAGAGTACATCCATCAGAGTGATGAAGACTATTTAGTCATCCTTAAGGAGGACTGATGACTTGTGTGATGACTTTGTTTAACCCTTTAGCATTTAAATCAGCTATATCCAGCCAAAATAATCTACTTGTTTTATCTTCAAACCGGCCTAATCTGGCCTCTCACACTTACCCTACAATATTACTTTAAAGATATCAATCACATCACTGAAATCTCAAAGCTACAAGATAACACATAATTCAAATCTATGTAAATAAATATTACATTTGACAGAGAAATCTGAATACTAAAGTTTAAAATGAGGAAGCGTTGCACACCATCAACGGCACTCTCCCATCCTTGACCATCATCAATGCAGTAGCAAGACCAGGTCAAGATAATTAGCGATGGGGGTGGATGTAGTGGATGACCAAGATATCTGACTTGTCTCGTCTTGTTCACTGTACTCAATGATGATGACGATGACAACAACAGCAATGATCACAACATTGTGTTTTCATTTTTTATCACTTAGCCAGAGAGGTAAGCGCAGTACCCATCACCCTTTATTTTTCCAGAGCTTTCAAGACTAGTGGGATGAAAAGAGGAAGCTATCCTCAAACCAGAGACTTGATCTAATGCTTGCAACAGAGTGATTTCCAGTAAAGCTTCCCAAGGTGCCAGGTGGCATTCTTAAACTGGGTTACAGAATTAAGTCTGTGACTTAAGAATTCAGAATGCACCGAACCAGAACAAATAACATGATACATTCCATCTGATGCTCTACCAGTTCTGCCAGTCACCTGGTGTGGGCTGATGATAGGTAAAGTTGATCTTGGTGGGATTTGAGCATAGGACAAAATGCCTTTTAGAATTCTGAAACAAATTCTAAATGGCATTTTGTTCTATGCTCTGCTGACTCTCTGTGTATGTATATGCACATGTGAGTGTGTGTGTGTTTGTGTACGCATGAGTATGTATGTGTGTATATATATATCTATGTCTGTGTGTGTGTGCTTGTTTGTGTGTGTGTGTGTATATATATATATATATATATATATATATATATAGAGAGAGAGAGAGAGAAAGACATGTATATATGTGTGTGTGTGTGTGTATCTATTTACACATATGCACACCCACACACCTACACAACATAGATATAATACATATATATACACACACACACACGCATATATATATGTATACACATATGATGTGTGGGTATACATAGTATGTGTATATTATACACACACACACATGTATAAACAAACAATAAAAGTTGAACCATCAGCATGGTATTGAACCAATTCCCTCCCCTCCCCCCATCCTACCCCCATTTAACTGCAGTACTGTGCTACTGAATTGATTGTGTGCAGTACAAGAACTATCTAATCAATGGCACACACTATGTACAAACATCTATATTATTGTGTTGAGAGTGGTATTGGTGGTGGCAGCAGCAGTGGTGGTGGTGGTGGTGGTGGCAGTGGGGGTGGGGTGGGGTGATGGTGATGGTAGTAAAAGTTGTGGTGGTGGTGGTGTATGATAGTATTGCTGTCATCAGACTACTCACTAACCCAAACTCTGTAACATTGTACATGTTGTGATAATGGAAGACTTCACAGAGATAACAGATCAATTATTACACTGAAGGCAGAAACATGATGATGATGACGATGATGATGATGATGATGATGCCACCTCCGCCGATGATGATGACGATGACGACAATGATGATGACGATGACGACGACGTGGTGGTGGTGGTGGTGGTAAAGGAGGGAGGTCTTGATAGTCATGGTGTTGATGTTGATACTGATGGTGATGTTAATCGTACTGATGATGATATTGATGATGCTAATGATAATATTAATCACTACCACCAACACCACCACCACCATCATCCCCATCATCACCACCTCCATCACCGGCACTGTATAGTTGCTATCATCAACTATATAACGTTTCACTTTGTGTCTGTTTTGTTTTTTGGTTTTTTTTTTTGTGGGTTGGATAGGTCTACAATCCACCATGTATTTCAGTGCTCAGTATTTTACTATTTCTCTAATCTGATTTCCCCACCACCCTCTCTCTCTCTCCTCTCTCTCTCTCTCTCTACCCCATTACACTGCAACATACCATCAATAACAATAACAATAATTGCTTAAAACATAATGTATTGGAAAGATCCCACGCACTGAGCAAATACATCGTACATCTCACCATACCTTACACAATACAACACAAAGCCTCATTACACTTCATCATACTTCTTAATTCACATTACATAACACCATACTATTCTATTTGCTATTTAATTGAGATTTGGCTGCTATTTCTAGTAGAGTGAGCAATCACATACAGACTTCCTTGTAGGCTTGTTTTTTATCTTTTTTACTTTTCTACTTGTTTCAGTCATTAGACTGCGGTCATGCTGGGGCATCCCCTTGAGGAATTTGTAGTTGAATGATTCGACCCCAGTAGTTTATTCTTTTTAAAGCTAGGTATTTATTCTATTGGTGTCTTTTGCCAAACTGCTAAGTTACAGGGAAGTAAATATATCAACAACATGGTGGGAGACAAACACAGACATAAAGACACATGCACACACACACACACACACACACACACAAGCACGCACACACACACACACACACATCGTCGGGGATCACATATTTGAAGAAGAACCACATTCTAAAGGTTAGAGCAGTAATGTATTTAGATGAAGTAAAAATATATGTCCAGTCATAGAGTGACCAATGGTTTCACATCCATAAAGCGCTTAGCTTTATAGACAATTCATCAGATTCCAATGATCTGAGCTTCTTTCAGTTTCTGTCTACCAAATCGCACTCACAGTAGAAGATACATGCCCAAAGTGCCACACAGTGGGAATGAACTCAGAACCATATGGTTGGAAAGCAATCTTTTTGTTGATATTACTCTTTACTCTTTTACTCGTTTCAGTCATTTGACTGTGGCTATGCTGGAGCACCGCCTTTAGTCAAGCAAATCAACCCCAGGACTTATTCTTTGTAAGCCTAGTACTTATTCTATCGGTCTCTTTTGCCAAACCACTAACTTACAGGGACGTAAACACACCAGCATCGGTTGTCAAGCGATGTTTGGGGGGACAAACACAGACACACAATCATATACACACGCATATATATATATATATATATACATATATACGACGGGCTTCTTTCAGTTTCCGTCTACCAAATCCACTCACAAGGCTTTGGTCGGCCCAAGGCTATAGTAGAAGACATTTGTCTAAGGCAGTGCTTTTCAAACTTTTTGCTGGAGCGGAACCCCAAGGAAACATTCCACTGATTCGAGAAACCCCTGTGCAATAATTTAATAGTCTTATGCACACATATCTGCACAGGAGAATTAAAAATTACTGCCGATTTTAGCAGTTTTGTAACTTCTTGCGAAACCCCTGGACTGTACTGGCGGAACCCTGGTTGAAAACCACTGGTCCAAGGTGCCATGTAGTGGGACTGAACCCAGCTACTTATCACACAGCCACTCCTGCGCCTATACCCGCGCTTGGTTGTGGCAGCAGCAGTAGTAGTAGTAGTAGGAGGAGGAGGAGGAGGAGGAAGACATATTATTGTTTTTTGGTATTTTATTTATTATAACTACTTTATTTTTTCCCCATCAGAAATTTTGGGCTTCCAAAAACTTTACTCCTAGAGCAACTGCCATTTGTGTGGCATTGCCCACCACTAGCATAGCTCGTGCGGGGGGGGGGGGGGACGGTCTGGCCCGGATGGCACTTTTAAAGGGGCAGGACTTTTAAAAGGGTGGCACTTTTCATCCTGTTGTAGGCTGTTGCTGTAAGCAATATGTGTTTATGGTAGGGTCCAGGGCACCAAAAGGAAGGTATGTCCCAAGCAGCACACACTCTTGCTATGCTAGTATTGCCCACACTACACCTCTCTATATATATGTACATTTTATATAACCCACATCTCTGTTAACTGAAATACATATTTAAACTTCTGCATTCTACTTGTAATTTGCATATGTTTATCTTCATAAGTCACACTATGCCTATTGTTTGTGTATGTTTTTCAACCCATCCCCCAATTCCTGCACAGTTTATCCAAAACTTCCACTACCATAAAATATTAGGTTGTCCGGAAATTTCATGCCGATTTTTAAAGGAAAGAAAAAGGTCAATAAATACTTGCCATTACATTTTTAATCAACCAAATATGAACCATTTTGTTGTACAATGCGTCTCCATCTTTCCTTTAACTTGAAAATACCCTCTTCATAGAATTGAGGTGGTTTCATGGCAAAGAATTCATCAAGGTATCTTTTTACGTCATCAAAGGAATTGAAATTTTTACCATTAAGACTATTCTGCAGAGACCTGAATAAGTGGAAATCTGAAGGAACAATATCTGGTGAATATGGAGGGTGGGGTAACACATCCCAGCCGAGCTGTGGCAATTTTTGTATGGTTACCAAAGAAACATGCGGTCTTGCATTATCATGTTGGAAAACAACATCCTTCCTGTTGGCCAATTCTGGACGTTTCTCTTGAATTGCTGCTTTTAACTCATCCAGTTGTGTGCAGTATTTCTCAGAATTAATTGTCTGATTACTTGGGGGAAGCTCATAGTACAGAATTCCTTTCCAATCCAACCAGACACAAAGCAAGACTTTTTTAGGGTGAAGACCTGCTTTTGGGGTGGCTAAGGGTGGCTCATGTTGCTTACTCCAGGATTGCTTTCTCTGTACATTTCGGTAGATAATCCATTTCTCATCACCTGTCACAATTTGCTTTAAAAAAGGCGTGTTTTCATTCTGTTTATAAAGTGAATCACAGATCGAAAAGGTTCTTCTCACCCAACTCATGTAGTAACCAAACATCGTAGTGATTTGTGTACCCAAGCTTTACCAGGTGCTCATGAACAACAGATTTTGATAGGTTGAGGCTTTCTGCCAATTCTCGGGTTGTGCAATGTGTGTTATTCTCAATTAATGATTTGATTTGGTAATCATCTGTAGTGGATGGTCTGCCTGATTGCTCTTTATCAATAAGGCTACAATCTCCAGCTCGCAGAACCTTGCGAACCACTTCCATACAGTTCTTTTGGATAAAGAAACATCAACATAAACTGCGCATATTTCTTAGGTTGCTTGTGAGGCATTTTTTCCTTTACAGAAAAAGAAAAGCATCAAGTGCCAAAAATGAACTTTGTTATCTTCCATTTTAAAGGGTTACAGAATTAACACAGGTTATAAGAACATAAACCTTCTTCCATGAAAAGATAGCTTAAATTGTGCTATAAATGGAGGTGGAGTCAAATCCTATTTTATGGACTCAACCTTGTTCTAAAATAAGTTGAAAGGTAAGCTACTATAAATCGACACAAACTTTCCGAACAACCCAATATTTTTATCAGAATTTCTATAATTTAAGATTTTTTTTCTTTGTCTTTCAGGTTACTTTTGGGGCAGCCCTACATAACTAAGCTTGGAGCAATATTAAACCTCATCAAAACCAAAGCTTCCAGACCAACTGCTGCTACAACTTCAGCTGCTGCTGCTGCTAATACTACTACTACTACTACTTCTGTTGCTGCTGCTGCTACTACTGCTTTTACTATTACTACCATCATCATTGACTTCTTCTCATTATACCTCTTATTTACTATATTAACATAATAAGGCAAAATATTATTATTATTTTCACCTGTTTTTCAAAGAAAGAGAAAAAGGACGATGAGAAATCCTACAGAAGTTAACACAGTCTTTTCATGAAGTGTAATCAGATTCAAACAACAGGAAATAGTTGCCCAACATCAGACAATGCTCAACTCAAACCCTGGGCACCTACTAACCAGGTCCCTCTGGTCTGTTGTTGGTAAATATCAGTTGGACTGGTACAATAGCAGAAAACCACTGTGAAATATCCTTCAAGGTGGTTTCTCGTCCAAAACAGCAATTCTAAAAACAGAAAACAAGGAATTTAACAACACAAACAAGAAACACAAAACATTTAAATGTATTAATAAAAAAGGACCTTGTTAAAAAAAATAATAATAATAGTAAAGACCAAAATAAGGGAAATAATTCTTTTTTCTCTCCCTACTGTTTTATCAACTGTTGAAGTCTTAAGCCAGCCCTTTCAAAATGCCAAATGGACGGAAGGGCATAACAACTTTTCAGAAACTGGGAACTATTATGGGTCCATGTCTCATTATATTTGGCTTGCCCTTATTGATCCCTGGTATTGCAATAACTGTTGTCCCTTTCTATGATGAGACTGGGTTCCCAAAATTTGGAGGCTTACACATTTTTGGCTTTTTTATCTTGTTCACAGCAATCTTGCTCACTATTTCAGGTTGTGCATTCAGTTGCATGCGCAGAGCAACAATATCACCTTTAGAACAGGTGCAACTAGTGTCCCCGTGGGGAACACCTCGACATGGCTCTGTATTGCAGCAGAAAGAAGAACTGATGCCATGCACTGGAGAAATGTCATAAAACTGAGCTTCAGATCAAACTATTACAGATCCTGTAGACCTTATACAACCTGCCTGCTATAAGGGGGGCATAAGGAACCCATCTTTGTTATTTATTCATTCCTTTGGTGTGTTTTTTTCTTTTCACATATTAATTTTTTTTCAATAAATAAAAATGAACAACAATAATTTCTTAAATGATTTTTTAAAATTTTATTTTCTTCAGTATATTTCACTTGTTATTGCTATTGTTGTAGTAGTAGTTAATATTGATGCTTATTTTCAGGCCATCCATTATCCAACAAATGTGTGTGATAGATGTCATCTCACTCATGATCACGCCGTTTTTCATTCAGGCAAAGTATACTCAATGTATGTATGCATGTATACACACCATCTTACTCACAATAACTCTGAGCACCTTTTCAAACTCCACCTGTCTAACACCCGTGGACATGTTTATAAAGTCAGAAAACAGCACAGCTCCCATGACTTTCGGAAACATTTTTTCACACTAAGAGTTGCTGAAGCATGGAACAGACTGCCGGCATCAGTTGCTAGCTGTCAGAGCACTGCATCTTTCAAAACCTCCATGCTTCCTGAGATTCGCCAACACTACACCTGATTTTCTCCCCTCCATACACACGCAAGCATGTATCTGACTCATACACTGTTCGCTTTCCAGACATTTGTACATTACTTCATATGCTTTATACGCACTTTTGACAAGTTGTGGTGCACCTGAACACTATATAATAATTTCATTATATTATATTTATGCATAGGCATGACTGTAGGTGCAGGCATGGCTGTGTGGTTAGCAAACTTGCATCTCAGTCACATGGTATCAGGTTCAGTCCCACTGTGTGGCACTTTGGGCAAGTCTTCTCATATAGCCTCTGGCTGACTGAAGATTTGTGATTGAATTTGGGTGGCAGAAGTTCCTGTCGTGTATATACATGTGTGTGAAAGTGCTTGTGCCTCCTTTGATATATATGTATATAAAGGTGGCGAGCTGGCAGAAATGTTCAAACACCGGCAGAAATGCTTAGCAGTATTTCGTCTGTCTTTACATTCTGAGTTCAAATTCTACTGAGGTCGACTTTGCCTTTTATCCTTTTGGGGGGCAATAAATTAAGTACCAGTTGCATACTGAGGTTGATCTAATCAACTGGCCCCCTCCCCCAAAATTTCAGGCCTTGTGCCTAGAGTAAGAAAAAAATGTATGTATGTATGTGTGTGTGTATGTATGTATGTATGTATGTCTGTATGTATATATGTATGTGTATGTATATATATATATGTGTGTGTGTGTGTGTGTGTATATATATATATATATATGTGTGTATATATATAATGAAGCTGCATTTTCTAAAATGGAGGCAAACACCTTTCTCCATGTGATCAGCATGAAAAATTGTTAAGACACTAGGATATTTTCCTACTTTTCTTAACATGAAAACAATGGTAGCCTTAATTCACAAATAAAGAAATTATATCCACCAATACAGTATTGGGCATTCATTTTCATCGTTCAACATTTACATATATATATATGAAAAAAAATGTTCCTTCTCGAGCCATGCCAGGCTCATAAGGGCTGGTTTTCTGGTTTCAGTGGTGTAGAAATTCCCCACTTGGATGGGATGCCTGTCCGTCGCAGGATTACTCATTTTTGCCAGCTGAGTGAACTGGAGCAACATGAAATGAAGTGTTTTGCTCAAAAACACAATGCATGGCCTGGTCCAGGAATCAAAATCACAACCGTACGATCATGAGTTCAACACCCTAACCATTAAGCCACTTGCCTCCACACATATAGTCATAGGATGCTTCAAGTCTGGCAGAATTTGTTCCTCTCCATGTCTGAAAACAGACAATTTCTTCAAGAGAGAGGTGAGGAGAGAGAGAGTGAGAGATGGGGAGAAGAAGAAAGAGAATGGAATGCTGGTTTATAAAAGTCAAAAGTTGGAAAAGCAAAGCTGACCTTGATGTGATTTCAATTCAGAGCTCAAAGAACAGAAAAGCGCAATACAAGATATTCTGTTTGACACCATAATGCCTCTGCTTTGCTATTGTCCAATGTCTCAGGGATCCAGTAAGCATATATATTATATATCATATATCATGGCTCAGTGGTTAGAGCATCGAGCTTACGATCGTAAGGTTGTGAGTTCGAATCCTGGAGCGGGCTGCGTGTTGTGTTCTTGAGAAAGACACTTTATTTCACGTTGCTCCAGTTCACTTAGCTGTAGAAATGAGTTGCGACGTCACAGGTGCCAAGCTGTATCGGCCTTTGCCTTTCCCTTGGATAACACTGGTGGCGTGGGGAAGGGAGGCCGGTATGCATGGGCAACTGCTGGTCTTCCATAAACAACCTAGCTCAGACTTGTACCTGGGAGGGTAACTTTCTAGGTGCAATCCCATGGTCTGTGCCATGACCAAACGGGGTCTCAGAATATTCCATTCACGACTGTCGTCGTCATCATCATCATTATTTAACATTCATCTTCTATATTGGCATGAGTTGGACAGTTTGACAAGAGCTGATAAGTCAGAGAACTCCACCAAGCTCCACTGTCTGCTCTGGCATGGTTTTTATGGCTAGATACCCTTCCTAATGACAACTACTTTACAGAGTGGACTGGGTGTTTTTTTTTTATCTATTTATCATACTCTTTACTCTTTAACTTGTTTCAGTTATTTGACTGCGGCCATGCTGGAGCACTGCCTTTAGTTGAGCAAATCAACCCCAGGACTTATTCTTTGTGAGCCTAGTACTTATTCTATCGGTCTCTTTTGCCGAACCACTAAGTTACAGGGAAGTAAACACTCCAGCATTGGTTGTCAAGCGATGTTTGGGGGGACAGACACACAAACATATACACACATACATATATATATATATATACAATGGGCTTCTTTCAGTTCCGTCAACCAAATCCACTCACAAGGCTTTGGTCAGCCCGAGGTTATAGTGGAAGACACTTGCCCAAGGTGCCACGCAGTGGAACTGAACCCAGAATTATGTGATTGGTAAGCAAGCTACTTACCACACAGCCACTCCTACGCTTTATCTTTTATTCAAACATAAAAAAGAAACAAATAGAAAGAATCTAGAGAATAGGAACTATCTGGTCTTGTCAAGGCATAACATCTCTATTGCCATAGTGAAATAATCTGGTGTTGAATGACAGAGACAGCATCTGGCTATAACAACCATGCCAAATAACAAATAAAGATGACCTGGATTTTACAAGCTCAAGCACAGACAACCTGTCTTGGAGATCAGTGGTGCTGAATAAAAGTACAGATATAGAGTACAGAGAACTGTCCCATCCTACTGCATATCATGTCTTCTAGTGCTGCTGGGTTGATAAAATGCTTGTAGTTTTTAAGAAGACCATCAGATCATAAAAAAGAGAGGAAAAAAATGACATGCACATCAAATATGTTTGTTTGTGACAGATGAAGGAGGACTGCATCAGTCACAAGATGCTGTGAGATCCATCTAAACCATGCCAGGAAAAAAAATATATAAGGATGTTCATGGAGTGGTGGTGGTGGTGGTGATGAGAATGATGATGATGAGTGTATCTAGAGTACATTATATGTCTGTGTGTGTGTGTATATATATATATATATATATCAGGTCATCCCATAAGTTCTGTCTGAAATTTTAATAAAGAAAACAAGTGATCAAATGTTATATTTAATTGAAATTTAATCATCAATGTACTTTCCCTGGTTATCTATGACTTCCTTCCATCTATTTATAAGCTTTTTAATCCCATCAATGTAAAACTCTTTTGGTTTCAAAGTGAAATGTCAGTTTCCACCTCCTCCTGGCTTGCAAAAGTTATGTCCTCCAAATGGTTCTGTAAACTACGAAACAAATGGTAGTCTGAAGGAGCAAGGTCAGGAGAATAAGGTGGATGAGGAATTTTTTCCCAACCAAGCTCTTCAATCTTCTGTGATGTGATCTTTGCAGTTTGGGGTCACGCATTGTCCTGATGAAACATCACCCCTTTTCGATGCACTAAA